>NC_090648.1:232958626-233258626 GCF_040937935.1 Hyperolius riggenbachi
AATCATTATCTGAGTCCTTTTAATAACAAAAAACTTACCAGTATGTAATGCAATCCATACTATACTGAAAATTAAAAGACATTCCTTAGTTGTCATTGTCCTATAGCCCATAAAAATTCAGATTCAGTTCTGCAATAAGGTAAACTGTCGGGTAGAATGGTGTACCATTTATCTGTGAAATAAGGACCACCCAAAACCACTCTTACAGCACTGATGTAACTCACTACTGACCAATTCACAACCACTGGCTTGTTCCCTCCTATGAGACTCTGAATAGCAACAACACCCATTTCATTACAGACTTCGTGAAAACTTCAACTTAACCTCTTTGCAAACCCACCACATCATTCTCACGCACTATATGAAAAATGTATGTACTGTATATGATGAACCTGACACCACCCTCACTCCTCTTCTTCAGTACGAAATCCACTCTTTAAAGGGGTTCTTTCGCGAAAAAAGTAGGCAGTTAAAAAATGTGACAGATGACAGGTTTTGGGCCAGTCCATCATTTTAAGGGGGATTCTCAGGCCTTTCTTTGTTTTCAACAGCATTTCCTGAACAACAGTTGCAAAATCTAACTGACATAATAGTGTGCAAGTGATTAGGGAGGCCGTCTGGTATCTTGCTATTTTGGCAGTTAAACTGCTGTTCAGGAAATGCTGTTGAAAACAAAGAAAGCCCTGAGAATCCCCCTTAAAAGATGGACTGGCCCAAAACCTGTCATCTGTCACGTTTTTTAACTGCCTACTTTTTTGTGAAAGAACCCCTTTAAGGGTGTGGTAACCCTATGCATGTTGTGCTGCACTGCCTTGCCGCATGTAAACTCACTGCCAAAACAATTGTATGTGCATGTTCACATCTCTCCAAAGTAATGAAGCACCTTATCTGTTCTTACGCGCTGCGGAATATGTTGGCGCTTTATAAATGCAATACATAAATAAAATAAATAACGTGCCCCGGATAATGTGTGTGGAAATTCACATGTTACATAGCAATAGTTCATGTTATGAGAATTACATGTGTATTTCAATGTGCAGAGTGTGCACTGAGTTAAGCTTGTGTTATAACACACACACATAATATGAGCTTGGCCTCAGTCATGTAGCCAGAAGTCAAGTTGATTTTTGATTACCAGCAATGAAAACACCTGTCCTTTGTATGATGTCACAAATGTGAGGTTTGTAAAACCAAATGTGTCAGTACCTGTCGTGGACGTGGATAGCCAAACAGAAAACCAAATCCCAACATAGCCAATACATTTGTCTTCTGATACTTCACTTTGAATTTTTTACATTTGTAAAAATATACAATTAGATTTCACATTTGTGAAAGCATACTCATTTCACAGCTTGTTTACACACCTGCCTAAACCTTTTGAAAGGTACATTAAACAAAAAATACAAATGCTACACAAGAAGCTTTCTTTTTAAATAATTCTATTTTATATTATCACTATTTCATTATTGCCGTGTTGTGTGTTTTTTAAATTATTAGTGCATTGATTATACCCTGCTATGAAAGTTTGGCATTGAATAATTTAGTGAAAAATAAAGGTTAGTTTTTTTTTTTTTTGGGGGGGGGGGGGGGGGGGTGTAAGATGAAATATATTCAATTTGTACAATAACATAAAGTTACACTGGTTTTTAGTGGGTCACATAAGGCTATCTTTTGGTCTCACTTTTTTTAAATAAACTTTTTTATTTAACGTTTTCCATCACTTTGGTTGGTCGGGTGTTCGGCGGTATGGTAGCCGATTTCGGAACGAGTGATGAAACGACGAAACCCCCGCCGCTGCTGCTACAATGTATAAATGTGCCCCCCTTGTGTGCATTTATACATTACCTATCTGGTGGCAGCCTCCATGTGGTGTCCGTCCATCTCGCCGGGTTCCGCATACATGCGTGCACACTAGCGGCGCATATGGTCTGACGTCAGACGCTATGTTCTGCCAGTGTGTATGCGTGTATGCAGCTGTTAGAACCTGGCGAGATGGACGGACGCCACATGGAGGCTGACACAGGACAGGTAATGTATAAATGCACACACTGGGGGGGCACATTTATACATTGGGGCCAGTGGCGGTGTGGACGCGGCAGGCTTAACCAATTCCCTGAAGATTTCATGCTGAAATCTGACGGTTATTGGCCTGTAGTATATGGGCAGCTTTGACTAGAGCCAAATTTATCTCTAATCAGATTCGATTAGAGATAAATGTGTCTCTTTATCGAATCTGCCCATAATCGTCAGGTCTATGACTACCTATACTTAACTCAATATGATCATTTCCATTGTTCTCAGTAAGTTTCCACAAATAAAAGAACCCATCCCTCTCCCCGAAACTATTATTAAAGACTCCCCCCCCCCCATTGGTCTCACATTTAAAAAATAAATAAAGTTTTCATGTAAGTTTATTATTGAGGATTGTTGAGGTAAAGCTGGCAAAAATTATTGAAAAAAATTACTTTCCTCAAAAGCTTTATCAATAGGATCATATATAGTTGTATTCTCCTGTTTCTTCAGATATTTGATAGTGCAAACAGAGTTAATTAGATTTCCCCAAATAAGCATTCATATATCTGCCTCCATTGACGATGTCAAACACCCAGATGCATTTATTGGTAAGTTGTTTTTAAAAACAAATATATCTGCTTTGTTTTGGTTGCATATTTTTATTCTTAATGTTGTGTTTATGTTACTTTAGTTAGCATAAATATTCATTCACATAAGGCTTCTTTTACCCTGCAAATCACAATTCCGATTTCCGATTTGCAATTTTCACATGATGCTAGCAACACAAGAAGAAAAATACAGAAAAAGCGCAGCATGCAGGACTTTTTTAAAATCACATAAAAATGAGAATCATGTGTAAAATCACATCAAAATCATATTGTAAGTGTAGCAAAGAGAAAGGCATGCATGGCACTTCTGTGATGCTGATTTAGTCACATAGGTCACACTTAATGTAAAAATACAATTGTGCTTGTTGTTGTTGTTTTGATTTATCCCAAGAGGTATGGTGATTTATTGAGCTTGATAAGAAACCTGCTTGTAATTGTATTTGTCTTACTCTTAAGCCGCATCTACACGAGTAGATGCGGCCGCGATGCTCCTTATCAATCGAGCTGCTAATGCGGCTCGATTGATAAGATCCGACAGGACGGATCTTCGCACCGCCGATTCCCTGCTCGATCCCCGCGAGGGGACAATGGCAGGGAATCGTGCGGGAGATAAGCGGCGCCGGCGGGGACGAGCGGGCACGAGGCATGCGAATGCGGCGCACGCGCGGCGAGCGGGGACGCGGCGGGCACGTGGAAGAGGCAATCCGGCGGCTAATCGAGCCGCCGGATCGCTTCAATGTCCCATGGTGTAGATGGGGCTTTAAGCCCCCATACACACGCTCAACAGCGGTCTTTTATGCAGCACAATTATCAAAAAACTGTTGTTGTGTAACAAGTTGAAACAACCCAAAAAAGTTATTTGCTATTGTTCAAAGAACTGATAAGACTGATAAGATGTTAATCCAACTGTCTTATCAGTTGTGTGAACAATAGCAAACAACTTTTCTTGGTTGTTTCAACTTGTTTCACAACAAAAGTTGTTTGATAATTGTGCTGCACAAATAACCACTGTTGAGCGTGTGAATGGGGCTTTATTCTTGACATTTTTTATTTGTCTGTTTAACCTGTTTCCAGTCTGACAAAAAAGATAAATTGTTTAAAAAATTGTGGAAAAACAGTGTACCTGCTTGATATGCTTGCAGGCGGTGGGTGCAGACGACTGACGCTGCCTGGCGGCTGTTTTGCCCTCACGAGCTTCTTCGAGGCACAAAAGTCCACTAATTTAATAGTTGTATTGAAAGCTTTTTCAACATAAAAATATAGCTCAATAAGAGGCTAATTTCAATAACAAGTATGACAAATTTCCAACTTAAAAATAAGTTGACTAACAAGGAGCAGTTATGTGGATAGAATTGGCTGTCTATAGCTTGCCATGACACAGTATTACATATACTACAGAAATGTAGGTGGAGTTAATAGAAAAAAAGAAGAAGAAGAAACCAGAAAAAAAAGGAAAAGAAAACGACCCTGACTTTTATTTGTCTTTGTCTCTGACCTGTTTGGAATGGCCCTTGGTCTTCAAGTTGCTTTTTAGTGTTGTTGCAATGTCCGGGGCCTTTAGGACAGATCTGTTTATACAGGCAGCATGTAACAAATCATGCACTGCTTTGAAAGCATGCAGCAAGAATTCGATCCTAAATTAAATAAGGTAAATACCGGTAAGTCCAAACACACCTGATGAAATACTTAGAAAGTCATTTTATGTTAGCTTGACAAGATGTACACTGTGAATATAAAAAGTGTCATATTTTATCTAATTATTTATTTTGATTTTTTTCTGCAACTTTACTAACTTTCTTATGTTTAACATTTTCAATAAACATTTTGAAACTGAAAGCACGCAGGTGGACCCTGATCAACTTATTATGTGATATCTGAAGGTAAATGCTTCGACCAGATGTTACTTGGGGGGTCATAGCAAAAAAAGGATGACAACACAAATACAAAATATTTTCAATTCACTCAACAATTTGGACTATGTTGTTAAATGTATGTATGTATATATATATATATATATATATATATATATATATATATATATATATGTGTGTATATATGTGTATATATATATATATATATATATATATATATATATATATTATAATCAGACGTTTGTTTGTGTGTGTGTGTGTGTGTATGTGTGTATGTATGTGTATGTGCTGCCAGCCCATCACTCAAAAACACCTTAACCGATCTCACCAAAACTTGATATTAAGATCTCTTACTACCTAAAAAGATATGTTCTGGGGGTCTCATGTACCCCCTGCACACCTGGACGGAACCACAAACAGCCAATCAGATTTCACCCATTCTTGTCAATGGAAAAAAAAATGTAATAGGCTGCTATTATCATGGTAATAAAGCCAGAATCTCCAAACTTGCCACAATTGGTGACTTGGTGACCAAGGTTACTATTTCAGAAAAAGTGGGAGGAGCATAAATCAGCCAATCAAATTTCAACTGTTAATTTTGTATGGGAAAATGTAAACTGCATCCATACTATTAAAAAATCCAATTTGACACCAATTCGATAAATACGATCGGTTGTCCCAAAAAATCAAAAGCTTTTATTTCTTTTCATTCAACTGTGAACCGAGAAACCTGCTACAGTCGGTCATTGGGTGACTGGGGTTCAAATTCACAAAAAGGGGCAGAGCCGATCAGATCTGTTTCATTTCAATGGGAACATTTTAATTATTGATGCCAAGAACCCTAAAGCTCACAAACTTGGTCACTGAGTGACTGTGTGTCAAGGTTAGAAAAAGGAGCCAACAACAACTAAATACATACCCAGGCAACGCCAGGTCATCAGCTAGTATGGTGATAAAATCCCAATGAAAATACATTGTTATTTCAGGTTGTAATGGGACAAAACTGAACGAAGAGTGAGGGGTCAGGGAGGTTGAATAATTATGTCAAGCACTGTATAGTTAACTGGTTTTGTTGAGACAGGCAGTGAAACTCACAACTGTATGTGTCATGTCAAGTAGCATGTTTCATACAATCCAAATACAATAAAAAAAAAAGTCTGACTGGCCCCTCTGATAAGAGGTATTCATAAACATTAAGTCATGGTAGTTCTAGATAGACAGCACTAACAGAAAAGACGTACATGAAAATAAGGCGCTAGGAAAAAAGGATGCAGGGGCTTGCTGCTAGTAGAATATCGCTAAAATTAGTGATATTCTACTATTGGATTCCGATAGTAAAATATAGGTAATCTTTTAACAAGAAATGTTTATTGACAAAACAAAAGAATGTGCAAATAAATAAAAAATAGACAAGGCACCTGGCCCGGATGGCATGCATCCTCGGGTCCTAAGGGAATTAAGTTTAGTTATAAATAAACCCCCTTATCTTATCTTTTGTGACTCTTTTTCAACTGGCAGAGTCCCAGTGGATTTGGCGTACAGCCCACGTCTTCCCATTATTTAAGAAGGGCAAAAAATCAGATTCAGGAAATTATAGACCTGTAAGCTTAACATCAGTTGTATGCAAACTATTTGAGGGGTTACTAAGAGATACTATACATGACTTCATACTATAAAATAATCTTATTTCTCAGCATAAGCATGAGTTTACTAAAGACAGGTCCTGTTTGACTAGCCCGCTCAGCTTTTAGGAGGTAGTGAACGCTAATGTGGATATTGGGAATGCTGTAGATGTGATATACTTGGACTTTGCAAAGGCCTTCAACACTGTTCCCCACCAAAGTCTGGTGCAAGAGTTGAGGATGCAAGGACTGGGGAATAGTCTGTGTGCATGGATAGGGAACTAGCTAATGGACAGAAAACAAAAAGTTGTGGTCAATGTATCATACTCAAAATGGGTGACTGTTAGCAGTGGGGTCCCACAGGGGTCTGTACTGGGCCCAGTGCTCATCAATTCATTTATTAATGGCCTAGTAGATGCAGTACAAAGCAATGTTGCTATTTTTGCAGATGATACAAAATTGTGCAGAATCATCAACTCTATGATACAAAATTGTGCAGAATCATCAACTCTCAGGAAGATAGTGACATATTGCAACAGGATCTGGATAGGATGGCTATATGGACACATAAATGGCAGATGTTGAAAAATGTAAAGTCATGTATTTTGGTCGTACCAATGGTCTAGCACCATACAAAATAAATGGGATACAGTTATGGACATCAAACTTGGAGAAGGACTTAGGAGTACTCATTGACAACAAGTTAAATAATCGTAAATTGAAAATTGCGCAAAAGGTGGATCAGCGCAACACCAGGCCACCTCCGAATGGCCTCCATCAGAGATGCCCTGAGCCCCCCCAGGAACTACAAACGCACCTTGAACCCAAACAGAAGCTCTGCATATACACCAAAAGCATGGCTGTTAAGTGGGAGCAGCTGACCAAAAACGAATTAAATTAGTACATAGCAAGGAAATGAACAGCGCTACTTAAAAACAGGCAAGTGCCTACCTGCAAAAGAGTGCAAGACCCACTTGTGGGATATAATACACACCGAGCATACACATGACCTGTCTACCACTGGAGGATGTTGGTTTCCTGTAACAGCTTGCATGCAACCTATTAAGTACTCGTCCCTCCCACTGCGAAGAAGTCAATCCTCCATGGGAGGGGCCTAACACTAACTAAATCCTAACCTATGTATATGCATAGCCTGGGTGCGGCTAATCAAGTAAAATCGAAAATTGAAAATTGCGCAAAAGGTGGATCAGCGCAACACCAGGCCGCCTCCGAATGGCCTCCATCAGAGATGCGCTGAACCCCCCCAGGAACTACAAACGCACCTTGAACCCAAACAGAAGCTCTGCATATACACCAAAAGCATGGCTGTTAAGTGGGAGCAGCTGACCAAAAATGAATTAAATTAGTACATAGCAAGGAAATGAACAGTGCTACTTAAAAACAGGCAAGTGCCTACCTGCAAAAGAGTGCAAGCCCCACTTGTGGGATATAATACACACCGAGCATACACATGACCTGTCTACCATTGGTTCCCTGTAACAGCTTGCAAAGTTAAATAATCGTATTCAATGCCAAGCCGCTGCAGCTAAAGCGAATAAAATTTTGGGATGCATTAAAAGGGAAATAAACACTCGAGATGCTAGCATAATATTGCCACTGTTTAACTCTCTAGTAAGGCCACATCTGGAATATGCAATTCAGTTCTGGGCACCACATTACAGGAAAGATATTGCAGTTTTAGAGCAGGTGCAGAGACGAGCAACAAAATTGATTTATGGGATGGAAGGTCTCACTTACCAAAAAAGGTTAGATAAACTGGGTTTATTTAGTCTAGAGAATAGAAGCCTTAGAGGTGATCTAATTAACATGTATAAATACATCAGAGGGCAATATAAAAGCTTGGCGGATTCGTTTTTTGTCCCTAGGCCTTTTTAAAGGACTAGAGGACATTTATTTAGGAAAGGGTTCTTTACAGTAAGAGTAATTAAGATGTGGAATGCATTGCCACAGGAAGTAGTTATGGCAAATTCCATACCTGCATTTAAAGGGGGCTTAGATGCTTTGCTTGCGTTGAAAGACATCCATGGCTACAATTACTAGGTAATGCCCAGTGATGTTGATCCAGGGATTTTCTCTGATTGCCATCTTGGGTCGGGAAGGAATTGTTTCCCTTTTGGGGCTAATTGGACCATGCCTTGTAAGGGTTTTTGCCTTCCTCTGGATCAACAGGGTTATGTGAGGGAGCAGACTGGTACTTTGTTCTCTGGTTGAACTCGATGGACGTATGTCTTTTTTCAACCCAAATAACTATGTAACTATGAAATGGTACAACTGATGCAAAGAAGGATTGTCATTTTTTTTTGGTCTGGCTACTTAGAAGAAGTAGACATCCTTAGCTACTGTACATCTTAGCTTCAAGGGAAGATTGTAATTAATAAAGAAAATATAATTTTTGTTATTCCTTGAGCAGAAGAGTTGTGCCATTTAGTGTAATGCACATTACGTACTTTGCATAAACACCACAAAAATATATGTGCACTGTATGTGCATGTACATTTTATTGTTGGTTAGTAAATCTGCCCCAGCGTGGGCTAAGTAATAATAAGTGCCAGGTAGCAGTGGGTGCTAAGTAACAGTGGGATCTAAATACAGTATCTCACAAAAGTTAGTACACCTTCACCAGCCTCATCATGGAGGAGTGGAAAAGGATTCCAGTGGTCACTTGTGAAGCTCTAGTGAAGTCCATGCCCAAATAAGTTAAGGCAGTGCTCCAGAATCATGGTGGGCACACAAATATTGACACTTTGGGCACAGGTATGACATTCTTCATTTAGGGGTGTATTTTTGTTGCCAGTGGTTTAGACATGTTGCCTACTGAGTTATTTTGATGGGACAGCAATTTTACACTGTTAAACAAGCTGTACACTGACTATACACTGTATTAGGCCTGGAACCCACTAGAGTTTTTTTTTGAGCGCTTAGGGAGCACTTTCAAACACTAGCGATTTGGCTAAACGCTCTGCCAATGTAAATGGATTGGGACAGATTCCACTAGAGTGATTGCGATTAAGGAAATCGCAGTCGCAGGATATGCAGCAATTTGGGAGCGTTTCCATTCCAATGAATTGTTTAGGAGCAGGGAAATTGCTCCCAAAATCGATTGCAAAACTCTATCACAAATCGCTAGTGATTGCGATAGTGTTTTGCGCTTTCTAGTGGGTTCCCAGGCCTTAGAGTGTCATATCTTCAGTGTTATCCTATGAAAAGATATATTAAAGTATTTACAAAAATGTGAGAGGTCTACATACTTTTGTGAGATCCTGTATATGAATCTGTAATAATAATAAATATATTTATTTTAAAGTAGAGTGGACTTATGATTTGCAAGCTGCATAAGTGTATACGATTCACACAGATTCTAACATAAAGTAGGTTAGAGCAGTCAGCTGATAGGTTAGAACAGAGAGCTGATATTCTAACCTGATGAAAGGAAACTGGACGCTATGTCTTATTGTGGTTTGCAAAGCCACTAAAAAGACCTAAAGATTTAAATTTTTGAAATACATGAAGACAAGCAGCAAGAGGAAGTCTATTTTCTGCTCCTGTACACCAGTTAGCACATTTAAACTTACAGGACAGTTTAAAACCTCAAACCAAACTTAGTGACTGAAAGCAGGTCACATATTACATTTAAGAAGGGGCTGTGAAGCATACAGAAAAATAAAGAAGATAAATGAAATTATTTAAATGCAGTAATTTTGCTTTGTGCTTTGGTTGCATTAAAGTATCTGCCCAGGCGCCTTCCAGCCCCAGGTGTTGATATAATATTGTTATTGCCTCACCCAACTATTAAATTGGCAGATTGATTAACCCGAGAGCACTGTTCTCCCCACTCACCCCGCCTACTGTGTGACATTACTTGCGCATTACTCCATTGGCTCTCTGCTGCCATGAATAGCTAAAGAACGTGTCTGTAATCTGCAGTCTAGTGACACATCTGTAGAGCCTCAGCTCTGCATTGTTGTCCAAATGGATCCGGTCCCAATACCCACCAGGCAACATGCCTCATATGTGGATTAACCACTTCACCTCAAAGGGTTTTATCCTTTAAAAAACCAGAGCAATTTTCACCTGTCAGCGCTCCTTCCATTCATTTGCCTATGACTTTATTACTACTTATCACAACAAAACATTCTATACCTTGTTTTTTTCGCCACCAATTAGGCTTTCTTTATGGGGTACTTTTTGCTAAGAATTATTTTATTCTAAAAGTTTTTTAACAGGAAAAATAAGAAAAAAATTGAAAAAATTTATTATTTCTCAGTTTTCAGCCATTATAGTTTTAAAATAATATATGCTACTGTAATTAAAACATTTATTCGCCCATTTGTCCCAGTTGTTGCAAAATGTTCAATTTTTCTCTAGTACATTGTATGGCGCAATATTTTATTTGGAAATGAAGGTGCATTTTTTCAGTTTTGCGTCCATCCCTACTTACAAGCCCATATTCTATAAAGGAATAGTAATATAACCTCTTGACATACATATTAAAAAAAAAATCAGTCCCTAAGCTAACTATTTATGTATTTTTTTAATGAGTACATTTTAAAAAAATATATATATATTGGGTAATTATTAGGGAGCGTGGGAGGTCAGGGGTTAATTTAAAATGTAAAATAAGGTAAAAATAGGGCTTTTATTGGAAAAAGTAATTTTACTATTTGGCCACAAGATGTCCTCATGGCTGGCAGGAAGCAATGCGTGGACGGTCTTTCTGAATGGTGGCGCCGTCTCATAGATGACTGCGGTATTCACATGAGGACTTAGATCCTTGAATGGGAACCGTGTTCCCATTCATTGATCTAGTGGCTAACGATCGACGGCAGTAATGAGCGCGGGGCGATCGGGAATGCGCGGTGGGGAGGGACGTAGTAGCTACGTCCCTGCATGGAGTTATGGCAATTTGTAGAGACGTAGTTACTCATCCCAGGGAGGGGAAGTGGTTAAGTATCATTCAGTCTGAAGTAGCCAGCACATAAATGACTGTTGGTAACCACATGTAAACAAATAAATGAGGTAGTTATGAATGTAACAAAAAGAGAACTAAAGTGGAGAAAAACAGCTGAATGCTTAGAAAAATTAGATATTTGTGTAGCACAGTAATTAACTGTGATATAGTTATACATAGTGAGAAGGAAATAAGCTTAGTGTGCAATGTTGTATGTGTGGTGAGGAAGGATGATGGTTAAATCTGTTTACACAGCGGAGAAGGATTTAAGCAAAGCTCATAAAGAAACAAGCATGCACACTGGAGAAGGATGTTAGTGAAGTTCATCCAAAACAAGCTTACACAGAGGAGAAGAATGTTAGGGAACTTCATATGGAGCATACATGTCAAACTCAGGCATGCATTGCCATCAAATTTAGACTGCAAGTGGTTTACCCACTTTGCGTTATATTTGGCCCACGAGCACCTGAGTGCTAAGCCTATATACGGTTTTCTCCACATGCTCTGAACAGTGGTTGCTCACAAAAAAACCCGTGTTTGTAAGTAGTATTATTGTGGATTTATTTTCCCTTTTGTGAAAATTCTGCACTTGAGTAGTGAGATATGCACAGCTTGCTTTATTAAATGCTGTTGACCAGGCGCGGACTGACCATTCGGGCACTCGGGCACAGACCGAGGGCCCGTGGTCAGGGGGGGGCCCGCCAGAGAACCCTGAGCAGGAGGGAAGGCAGCCAGTGAAAGAGGGCAATGAGCATAGCTGCAGAGAAGGGGGGGAGGAAGTCTCCCCCCCTTCCCTCAGCTTGGGGCCCCCTTTCTTGGCTCTCCCCTCTGGAATGTGTAAGTGTCGCACAGCGGCTAACAGCGGGTGGGGACTTACCGCTGTTACAGCCACTGGAGGAGGTGCTGATCTGTGTGCCGCTAGTCTGATCTTGAGTAGACTGCCTGGCTCACTGGCTGCCTCCTCTCCTGGGGACACCTATAGACCTAGCTACATATACTGAGGGCACCTATAGACCTGGTTATACTGGAGACACCTGTACACCTGGCTGCATATACTGGGGACACCTATAGACCTGGCTGCATATGCTGGGAACACTTATACAGCTGGATACATATACTGAGGACACCTATAGACCTGGCTATACTGGGAACACCTATACACCTGGCTACATATACTGGGGACACCTAAAGACCTGGCTATCTATACAGGAGACACCTATAGACCTGGCTATATGTACAGGGGACACCTATAGGCCTGGCTACCTATTCTGGAGACACCTGTAGACCTTGCTACCTATACTGGGGACACCCATAGACCTGGTTATCTATTCTGGGGACACCTATAGACCTGGCTACTTATACTGGGGACACCTATAGACCTGGATACCTGCACTGGGAAAACCTATAGCCCTGGTTACTTCCACTGGTGATACCTTTTGACCTGGTTACTTATACTGGGGGCCAGGCGCGTATCTAAGAGCCCCTGGGGCCCCCTGCAGAAATTGTGAGCGGGCCCCCCTCCCCCCGGGGCCCCCTTCCCCCAGGGCCCGCTCGTGGCCCCCAAAATAGGTGCCCCCAGCATGGGTGTAACAATAGGGGATGCAGCCCATGCGCCCGCGGGGGGGGGGCGCTCGTGGCTGTTTTGGGGGGCTGGAGGGGTCGCACCATGAGGGGAAAGCTATGGCCACATTCGGCGGGGAGGGGGGAAGGTCCCCCCTCCCTCACCTCGGGCTTTCCCCTCTGTGCTCCCCTCCAGCTTCAATAGCTATACAAGTGCAGTGGAGCGGCGGGCAGCAGCAGGCAAACATACCTTCCGTGCGTCCGGACGCTTCTCGCTCTAGGGACTGACGCGACTTCCTGTTTTATACAGGAAGTCACGTCAGTCACTAGAGCGAGAAGTGTCCGCGCTGGAACGCACGGAAGGTATGTTTGTCTGCCACTGCCCGCCGCTCCGCCCGAGGTGAGGGAGGGGGGGGACCTTCCCCCTCCCCGCCGAGTGTGGCCATAGCTTTCCCCTCATGGTGTGACCCCTCAGCCCCCCAAAACGGCCACGAGCTCCCCCCCCCCCCCCCGCGGGCGCATGGGCTGCATCCCCTATTGTTACACCCATGCTGGGGGCACCTATTTTGGGGGAACTGCTGCCAGATTAACTATTTTTGGCGAACTGCTCCTGCCAGATTAGGTGTGTTTTGGGAAACAGCTGCCAGATTCTGTGTATTTTGGGGGAACCACTGCTGCTACATGTATTTTTGGTGATCCGCTGCCAGATTACGCATATTTTGGGGAGCCGCTGCCAAATTATGTGTATTTGGGAGAACTGATGCTGCCTGATAATGTCTATTTTGGGGGGATGACTGCCATATTATCTGTATTTTGGAGGAACCTCTACCAAATTGCATGGATTTTTGGTGAAAGGCTGTCAGATTACATGTATTTTGGGGGGAAACACTATGGCAGAGTTCAAACTTCCCCAGCAGACCTTTTAGACCACTGTTAAGGTCATGTATATTTTGCCCCACCCATGACCATGCCCACATTCTGTTGCATGGCCACACCCATTTTCTACGCGCGGCGCAGGGGTTTTTATCAGTATAAAATATCACACTATAAAATATTTACTGTTGTCAGTAAATGATTATATCTTAGTCTGTAAAAATATAACGTGAAGGGTGGGAAACACTGGTATGGGGGCCCCATAATCTCCTACTGCCCAGGGGCCCAATGAGTTGTCAGTCCACCCCTGCTGTTGCCTTTAATGGTGGTGCCTATGTCTGTGTGATCGAACTTTGCTACATGTGTTACTTTGGTCACGTATTGGCACAGCACAATTTGACTAACTGTGAAAGACATTGTCAGAAAATTCCATACATTTAGTGTTGGAATATACTTTGCTTCATTGAAAATATTACAGTATTGGTGCTTCTAGTTTGTTTCTCTGTCTTTTCTCTTTCCAGCCACTGGAATTCCATGCTGACTTTAAAAAATTGTAAAGATCCCTCTCAAATATTTCTTATTAATTATGTCCCAATCATGGCTGATTGCAAGATGGCCTTGGATGGCTTGCCTCTCCGAGACGCCTGCCCCAAGCAGACGATTACTGCTGGGGGTCGAGATTCCTCACTCTGCCTGGTTAGAGGATCTCACTCACGGGGTTCTCATTCAGAGGTAACCACATCTCTGAGGAATTGCCGTGTGGTGGACATTTCCACACTTCTGATATATTACTGTCTTTATTGTGTTCTTTTGCTGGTGTCCAGAGGTTAGCAATATATAGGATTATCGGTGATACTGCAGATCATCAATAATCGGGTATACGTCTGCATTCTTGGTGATACTGCAGATCGCCAATAATCAGATTCTCTCTGCGTGCTGACACCGATCATGACAGAACAGCAGACCATTGGTATGGAAGCACTACGCAGTCAGATCGAGACTCTAACCACCTCGCTTAATAACCTCATCGACGTGGTTAATACACAACAGACTCAGATCAACCAGTTGGCTGGGTCTGTACGGGTCTTACAGACGACTGTGGCCACAGTGCAATCCCCTCCGGTCACAGATCTCCGCATGTCAGTGCCCGAGAAGTTTTCAGGGCAAAGATCTGACTTCCAGAATTTTCGTAACCGGGTTTTATCTTATTTCAAGTTACGACCTACCCAGTCAGGTTCTGAGCAGCAAAGGGTGACTTTTATTAAGACCTTATTGTCCAGGGATTCGCAAACCTGGGCATATGGTCTTCCACCCGAGGATACGGCTCTCACGTCAGTTGAGGAATTTTTCAAATCAATGGCTATAATTTATGATGATCCGGATGCCTCGATCACTGCCGAGAGGAAGCTCAAGACTCTCTCAGGCAGGGTCAAAACACGGTCGAGGTTTACGTGGCAGAGTTCAGAAAGTGGGCTGTGTCATCTAGGTGAGGGTCTTACGTCTTGTTAGACTGTTTCCTGTCAGGCCTATCAGACGCAGTATCTGAATTAATGTTGGGACACCCAGAGCCCAAGTCCGTGGATGACGCCATTTCTTTGGCGATACGGGCAGACCGTAGATTGCGCTATCAGCGCCAATCGAGAGGCAGGAATGCAGTGAGAGTTTTTTCTCATGCGTCCTCATCACCTGCTCCTGCTACCGATGAACCGATGCAAATCGGACATTCTCGGTTGACTCGAGCCGAGAAAGAGTGTAGAAGGGCAGAGAGCCTTTGTTTATATTGTGCAGAGCAGAGTCATATCGCTCAAAATTGTCCCAGGAAATCGGGAACCGCTGCTGTCTAGGTGTAGTTAGAGGTAATACCCTAGACGCACAGAACTTACCTCTAAGTCAGAATAATCGGTTACTCCTCCCGTTTTCCATTTCCTGGGGGAATTTTTCTGTTTGTACTGAAGCTTTTGTGGACTCTGGGTCCGCAACCAATTTTGTAGATTACGAATTTGTGAAAGGACTGTCGGTTCCCTTACAGCCCTTAGACCGACAAATAGTCGTCACCGCAGTAGATGACTCTCCTCTACAGTGTAGATCACCTCTCTCTCAGACCTCAAGGTTGTCATGTACTATAGGGGTTCTACATAAGGAGAGTCTACAGTTTCTTGTTTTGCGCATGGCAACCTCCACCGTTATTCTTGGCATGCCCTGGTTACAGCTCCATTCCCCACAGATAGATTGGGCCTCAGGTCAGTTACTCAGCTGGTCACCTTATTGCCATACCCATTGTTTGGAAAGGATTGCCATGTGTGCTGCCAAGGTAGAGGTCAAGGGGATACCCGCACAGTACACTGAGTTTGCGGATGTGTTTTGTCCTAGATCCGCTGATAAACTCCCACCACATCGGAGTTTCGACTGTCCTATCGACCTAAGATCTGGTTGTATGCCTCCTAGGTGTCATCTTTATAATCTTTCCGGTCCGGAGAAACAGGCAATGCGAGAGTACATTACGGAGAACCTGGCAAAGGGGTTCATCCGCCCTTCTCGGTCTCCAGCCGGGGCGGGGGGTTTTTTCGTTAAAAAGAAAGATGGTGGCATTAGACCCTGTATTGACTACCGAGGGGTAAACAAGATAACCATCAATAATCGCTATCCATTACCTCTGATAGACGATCTCTTTGGCCAGATTACCAATGCCACTATTTTTTCAAAATTGGACCTACGTGGGGCATACAACCTGGTGCGCATTAGGGCTGGTGACGAATTGAAGACGGCCTTCAATACACCCGACGGGCATTACGAGTATCTGGTTATGCCCTTCGGGTTGTGTAATGCCCCGGCCGTCTTCCAGGACTTGATTAACGAGGTCTTCAGGGAGGTGTTGGGGAAGTTTGTCATGGTATATCTCGATGACATATTGATTTTCTCTCCAAACCTCGTGGAACATCGCAAACATGTCAAATATGTGTTGAAGAGGTTGAGACAAAACCTACTGTATGCAAAACTAGAGAAATGCCTTTTTGAGGTCACTCAAATTCCTTTTCTGGGATACATCATCTCAACGTCAGGGCACTCTATGGACCCAGAAAAGGTTTCGGCTGTCGTGGGGTGGGTTTAAAGGCACTTCAGAGATTTCTTGGTTTTGCTAACTACTACCGGAAATTTATTAAGGGATTTTCTTCGGTAGTAGCCCCTCTGACTAGTCTAACCAAGAAAGGGGCTGACCCTTATCAGTGGTCATCGGAGGCCCAGGCCGCATTCAATACCCTGAAGAAACTGTTTTGCTCAGCTCCCATACTGAGACATGTTAACATCGCTCTTCCCTTCATAGTAGAGGTAGATGCCTCAGAGATAGGGGTGGGGGCTGTGCTGTCTCAGCGCTCGGGTCTGCAGGGCAAGACACATCCTTGTGCCTATTTCTCACGCAGGTTTTCTCCTGTTGAGAGAAACTACGATGTGGGCAACAGGGAACTGTTGGCCATCAAGTTAGCCTTCCAGGAATGGCGCCATTGGCTGGAAGGTGCAGAACACACCATTACTGTATATACTGACCATAAGAACCTGGAGTACATTGAAGGGGCTAAGAGGCTCACTCCTCGTCAGGCCCGCTGGTCCCTATTTTTCTCGCATTTTAGATTTGTTATCACGTACACTCCAGGTTCCAAGAACATTAAAGCGGACGCTCTCTCCAGATGTTTTGAACCAGAGACAGCTCAGCCCGCACTCCCCGAGAGCATTGTACCACACAAAGTGGTGCTGGCAGCCACTGAAACCTGGGAGGACTGGGCAATCACACTGGCGCCTCACCAGCTAGATACCCCAGAAGGGAAACCGGAAGGGGTTCTCTTTGTTCCACTCCTGTTCCGTTTGCAAATCATGCAGCTATTCCATGCCCATAAGAACACAGGTCACCCAGGGGTCACCCGCACTCTAGATCTACTCACAAGGTGTGTTTGGTGGCCTTCATTGGCATCTGATTGCAGGGAATTCGTCAGAGAGTGTGTGGTGTGTGCCAGGAGTAAACCGTCTCGCCAGGCTCCAGTGGGTACCTTACAACCCTTGCCAGTTCCAAGCGAACCATGGACCCACCTGTCCATGGACATCATTGGCGAGCTTCCCAAGTCGGAAGGTATGACTGTGATATGGGTGATCGTGGACAGGTTCAGCAAGATGGCCCACTTTGTTCCTCTTAAAGGATTTCCATCAGCTCAAGACTTAGCCGACCTCTTCATACAGCACGTCTTCCGATTACATGGGATTCCGGATGATGTGGTGTCGGATAGAGGAGTCCAATTTGTATCAAAATTTTGGAGGGCTTTTTGCCATAATTTGGGTATGAACCTGTCCTTCTCGTCTGGGTATCATCCACAGACCAATGGGCAGACCGAAAGGGTTAATCAGTCACTGGAACAATTCCTGAGGTGCTATGTGGCAGATGCACAAACGGAGTGGGTTAAATGTTTACCCTTTGCTGAGTTTGCACACAACAACCTGAAAAGCACTTCAAAGGGCTTGTCCCCTTTTCAGGTGGTGTCAGGGAGGTCTCCTAAATTTTCCCCATTGCCGGTGTGTTCCTCTCCCTTCCCAGCCCTGGAAGATTGGCAGAAGGTTTTAAAGAAACTTTGGGGACAAGTAAAGGAGAATTTGGGAGTAGCCTTCCAGAATCAAAAGAGACAGGTTAACAAGAAACGATCTGTTGAGTGACACTTTTCTCCTGGAGACATGGTGTGGGTGTCAACAAGACATTTGGCACTCAGACAGCCATCCACCAAGTTAGGGTCCAGCCAGCATGAGAGGCGGGAGATCATTCCATGTTTCCTTGTTGAAACCAGCAGTGTATGTGGTATACATCAGCATTCTTGGTGATACTGCAGATCGCCAATAATCAGATTCTCTCTGCGTACTGACACCGATCATGACACCTCTCATGATTCTGCCCTAATGGTTTAAGGCCGGGAAAGACCTTTTAATTGACTTTATTTGAAAAAAGAGCAAGAATTGCATATAGCACCATGATTAGGGCAAGAAGACTGGGCGGACTCGCAGTACCTGACTTAGCTAGTAACTATCAAGCATAACATTTAAATTATATTCTGACTGAGGTTGGGAGGTGTGGGAATAAGGCCAACTACTGGGCTGGAATAGAACTGCACATACCGTGTTTCCACGAAAATAAGATACTATCTTATATTCATTTTTGCTCCTAAAGATGTGCTAGGGCATATTTTCAGGGGATGTCTTATTTTTGGGGAAACACTGGTAGTTTTCCTTTCCAAAATATATACTGCATGCCATGAGCAAATGAGCTGAGCAAAGCCTGTGCACTAGCACAGTTAATCAGCTGAGTCTATTTCTCCCAGGCATAGAACTCCCAGTCAGAGTTACGATGTAAGCTGTGTGTATTCTCTGGGGAAGCTGATGCTTCTCACTTTAAGACACAGATAATGGGGCTGGCTTCAACAGAAACAGAAATTGCCTGACACACATATACTGGACTGTAGAACTCACATTATATTGCTGCATGATCTTCTCTCCTGTATCCAGGCTTTGTATTGAGTGTGAAGTGCTGGTGTCATGTGGGCTGCTGCTAGCTAGTGCTTACATTCGGGGGAGGGCTTATATTTCAAGTATGCTTGAAATTCCTGCTAGAGCTTATTCTCAGGGGATGTCTTATTTTCAGGGAAACACAGTATTGAAAGATGATGCAGCTCTGTCTTGGTACCTAACAGTGTTAGAAACTCCGGCTAAGTCCTGCACACACCTCTTGATAAAACCAAGCCTGACAGTATGAAGGGACTATATCAGGACAATGGCAGGTAGGCCACCTCTACTGCTCTCGATCTTGATAGCAGAATTTGCTATGCGGCAGAATGGTTGTGCCAGGCAGCCGACCCAGGTGGGAGGAGCTATGTCTGCAGTCGGCTTCTACTACATGCAACTGGCTAACTATATAAATTATATAATAAAGCACGTGGGTCCAATTTGCTTTGTACTACTTTGGTACTATCAGACGTTAAAAAGTTATTTTTAACAAGACTAGATACCAAAAGCCCTTTTGTGGTAATATCAACATATAATTAAAGCCAAAAATAATACTGAAAAGTATTAGGTAAGTGTGAGGTTTAGCTGGGAACATGATCTTTCAATAGTATTTGATAACAAGAGTTGGCCCAGAATTATGAGATATCTCTGGCTTCCAAAGAACATTGTCTTCGAGCTTCTGCAGAATAAGTTAGTCATGAGATGGTACTCAGTCCCCAAAAAGGGACTTCCATCTCCTCGGAAAGTTGGAGATGCTTATCAGGAAGAGGAAGTTGTTCTCATATATGGTGGTCCTGCCCTCCTTTACTTCATTTTTGGAAGGAATTAGAATCTTTCCTAAAAACAAAGTTTGATAATAGCATAGTGATAAATGAGGTCAGGGTCTTATTCAGATTTGTTCCATTTGGTTTGGATGACAGGCTTAGAGAGAAAACTAATTTCAGAAATGTGGGGCACGACAATCATACCATCCATCATGGAATGGCATGCAGGGGTCTCAGAATTTATTGACACCGAAACAACTGAGCTCTGTGATCTTGCCCCAGTGGAGAATAGCATACGGTGCAATCCTGAGGCCTTGGGGAGATCTGCTCAAAAAACTGCCTTGTGAGATCTATGAAGGTGTACATGTTTGCTTACATTGTATATGTCGGGAGGTGATTGATTGTTTCTTTTCCCTTTCTTACACTTTTTCACCATAATCTTTGCCTTGCACATGTACATAGCTTACTTTTATAAATAAATAATGTTTACAGTAATTTTTTATGTCAGCAAGCCATGATGCGATCTCTGGCCCCAACTTAAGAGCGCTGTGGTGAAGTCTATACATAGTTTTTGGATTTCATATGCAAAAAAAGAAAAAAGAACGCTGGACTAAGATTTGAAATGAATGCAAATAAGAGATGATCCAAAAGAAAAAGAGAATCACAGAATATTCTTAGGTCAACAAATATTGACAATATTGCTGAAGTTCAAACTAGCCAGTGCATGGTTACAAAGTGTAAAAATGAATCTTTCAGCAATAATTCATCTATACAACTCACTCTCTTTACTGGTGACAACAGTCAGGTATACATGTGACCATTATAAACATATTGAAAAGACCTGCTCTGAAGTGCAGGGATAGGAATCTGATCATAGATGGAAGTAGACACCAGGTACAAGATATGATAACAAAGAAGCGAGCATGTTATTAAAACTGGGAGAGACAACTTTCTAACCAGTATGGTTTTTGTCGTGTTGGACAAGTCACAAGTGCTTCCAAAGCTTTCTGAGGCCTCCCAGAGGCAGCAAATTAAAATGGCAGACAGGAGAACCAGAACACCAAGAGAGGATCGAGAAGTCTCTATAGGATCCAGAGGCTTCTCCTTTCCATAGGTGAATATAGGACTTATTTTAATCCACTAAAGATTTGCTTTGCTTCCACCTTCCAATTACAACTTATGGAATTTAAAAAGCAAAAATGAATGTGCGATTTCAAAGTTGTGCCAGAACTCAGATCCGTCAGCGAATGCATCACATTAGCTGTGGAAGTTACAAGAGTTGGCAATGACAATAAAACTATTTGTTATATATAGTATTATAGCTGAAATAGACATTTCATTTTCAGAAATTTGTCTTCTTTGACATGGCAGCAATGTTTTAGAACATAGTGCCCCCTAGACACATTCTGCATGGAGTTTTCCTGCGATCTCTGTATTTGTGTGGATTTCCTCCAGACACTCTACTTTCCATCCATTGTCTAGTTTGTCCCTGAGCTGTCATTTTTGCTTCCCCCTACCCCTGGATCATTAGGCTTTTATAGTGAGTAGCATGGCCAGGGGAGCACTGCAGGATGCATGCAGTGAAGAAGATAACTGAAAATAATCAGTGGGTTCTTTCCTACAGAGAGTGCAGGAAGTTGTTTTGGGTGTTACAGTATTTCACCTAAAAACTTTGATTGAATAACATGGAGTCCACCCCCCAACAGTATTTTGCCCTTGCTAAGCAATAAACATTCATTATACTTTCTGCTATCTCTGTGACCTCCTTACTCTTATCCGTGGTCTGTTCAGCTGTAGATCATGCCTCCTCAGTTTTTTCATCCACACCTCCTTACATTCAGGAGGCGTTACTATTGGACAAAATGTGCAATATCTTCTCTCAATAGTTACTAGGAGGTTGGATATGGGTGGACCTAACTGAAGACAAAATGCCTTATTACAGGACTGCAGTGTCATTACTGTGATTCGCTTTGTTGGTGAGAATTAAAAAAGATAGTGAAGATGATACGTTATTTTACAATTCTCTGCTATCTGATAGTGCTACATGCAGGTGAGTGAAGTCTCCATAGCTCATTGTTATTACATGTTCAGTATAACAATTATTATACATAAGTGATTGTTTTATCTTGCTAAGCAATACATGTATGTTTTATTACTTTACATTATAGAACGCCAGGCTGGGTTCTTTCCACTGGCTAGCAGAGCTCTACTCTCAGTCCCTGTGGAATATTAAACATATTTCATTATCATTTTGATAAACCTTTGTCATTTATCTCTTAAACTTCAAGATCATCAACAGACTTACTTGTGATAATTTCAAGGCATTTAGTTTTTATTTATACCCTTTAACTTGACTGTTTTTTATGGCATGAAAACAAGTTATGTAAATTAAGCCACTCAGGCTATACCAATGTAACAATAAAGACATTACAGCATTATTACTATATCATTAATAAAATCAATATTTAGAGATTAATAAGAAAACAGCTGGTAACCTTGCCTATTGCAGTCTTACTGCCGGCATAAGTACGTCTCTGTTTCTCTTAGGTTGCGTGTTCCCACAAGCTTTTACCAAGTGAGGGCCAATTATTAAGAATTGCTATATGTAGCCATCTCAACTGATATCTTTGGGCAACTATTACTTAAGCTGTTCACTCAACTAGTTCTTTGATGTGCAGGTTTTCTGGAATAGTTGTCAATAAACATGCACCATTCTTATGACTATTCCTTTATTGTCTGAAAATTGACTAACTCGAAGAAATTTTATTTTGAATGTTTGATTCTAGTTTAAAGAAATATTCAAATTTTTGACTATTGTTGATATATTAGCTAAACATATGAAAAATAAATATTGTTTTAAGAATGTAGGAAGTTATAGATTTTTAATTCCATCTCCTTCCCAAACTACAAGACTATGTTTGGACAGATAATCCAGATCTTCACAGTAGCTACTGTTTTGAATACATTTTATACATAAACTTGAACAAAACTTTGTATAAATGATTGAATTCTGTATTGTGGAATGAGTATATATACCGGTACATGTGAAGAATGACATGGAGTCTCCATACCAAATTATATCAACTCCCGAAGAGACCCACATTTTTTGCTTTCCCTATACCAGCCTGACTCATTGCTCTGTTTTTACAATACCTGATGCCTCTAATAGTAAAAGTTCCAGGCAGACTGGGATGAGTGTGTGATTCACTAATATTATGGATTCTGAATCAGTGCAGAAGCATTTGCTCCACTCTTAAAATAAAAAACATATTTTTTTACTTAGAATGCATCAACAAAAGAACAGCATCATATTTTGCAGCATGTAAATCCCCAATAATGGTCACTGTTGACCTTTATTAAAATGAACCAAGCTTGGATTTAGGGCAAGTACAGCACACCTCTTTCAGGTTCCATTGAATTGCTGCCACAAGCAGCTAAGCCTACCTTATTTGTGCAAAACACAGATGCATGATCCATCTGTCCCTGTTCTCTGGCCTTCCTGCATTTTATAAAACATAAATTCCAGAGCCTCCTGGTTCCACTCTGAGGACTGCTTGCTTTTTTTCTACATCAAATCAACAGCCTCCTGCCCCTCTGTGGCCTTCCCAAATTTGCCATACATCAGTTCAAAAGCCAGAATTTCCCCCCATTAACTTCAATGGGATTCAAATTCTAGAGAACCCCAAATTTTAGGATTAATTTGGCCGAACTCTGCCAAAACCAAACTGAAACTAATTCAAACACTACTTATCACACTATCCAAAACTGCAGTAGCATATGCAGATTGAAACTACTTAATGCATATCTTGTTTCTGCAAGATTTACTTTATGTATGATCTAGTATTGTTATCTGCTAATATCAGCAATGTTGTAAAATATATTTTTCTTCAATACACTTTTTTTTCATAAAAAAAAACTATTTAATGCATGGTTATACATATATCTCTGGTATTTTAGTCCAGGGGCTTTTTGGTGATTTAACCAGTAACTAACTAAATGAATAAAAATAAGGGGGTGTGGAATTGGTTGGTCAGAAGGAAATTTAAGAGACTAAGGAATAATCTATGGTGAGTAAGGAAGAGACCTAATGCTGGGAATACACAATGTACCTTTTTTTCGACATATAGATGGTTCGATAGATAATTTCAAACATGTCCGGTATGGCTTTAGATCATTTTACTGCTCGTTTTCTCATAGAAGTGAATGGAAATAGATAAGAAAAGATAAGAGAATCGAGCGGAAAATTGAGCAGAGAATCGAACGGACAGAAAATCGACCAAAAACTCATGTGTACCCAACATAAGAACCTGGTGTGGAGGTCGTCTTCACTTATGCTGGGAATACACCAAACCTTATTTCGGAAGATAGATAGTTTGATAGATAATTTCCGACCTGTCGGATCTTGCTTTCGATCGTTTTACCACTCGATTTTTCATAGAAGCGAATGGAAATAGATAAGAAAAGATAAGAAAATCGAGCAGGAAATTGAGCGGAAAATCTAGCAGAGAATCGATTGGACGGAAAATCGACCGAAAAAACGCATCGTGTGTACCCAGAATTACATTTTCAGAAAGCAGTCCTTGTCCCGCTGATGACGTATTTACGGTTGTTGTCTTCTGACTCCCTAAATAGGAAAACAAACTTTGGACTGAGACGTAAAGCTTTTTTGTCAATGCTGCTTGGGTTTTGATCAGTGTGGTGGTACTGGCATTCTGAGAAGAGATGTGTTCATATTACTGCAAAATATTCTGATACAGCATTGAAGCAATGTTTAATGTGATTTGGTTGTTTGTATGACTTTTAAGCTGCATCAATAAAGATAATAAAAAAAAAACTACTTAATGCGTGACGTAAAGGGCTCCATAATAGATTAATTTATTCTACACATAAATATATAAATAAAGCTACATGTTTTTGTAGTGACATGTGTCCTTTATAATGAAGGAAAACATGTAAATCAATTAAGGATTAATGTTTGACAAATTCAGCAGGTGACAAACTCCGCTTAAAGGATATCCAAGGCAAGGGAAGGGATAAAAGTTCAGTTTAACTTACCTGGAACTTATTTTAGTCCCTCGCAGTCTATCAGGTCCCTTGCTGTAGTTCCACTACTCTCCAGGGTGCTGTTGCCCCTCCAAAAGATCACATGCACAGCCCCACACCTCTTTGATCGCGCTCCCACTGCCTGGAGCATTCTGTGCATGCACAGTTGAAGTGTTTTTGAACTGCGCATGCACAGAATGCTCCTGGCCTCAGGAGCGTAATTGAGGAGGAACTCGACCATGCGCTACTTAGCACAACCTACAGATCTTATGGAGGAGGCAGCAACACAGTGGAAAAGATCAGAACTACAGCAAGAGACCTGATTGTGAGGAGCTGGAAGAATCCCCAGGTAAGTTAAACTCAATTTCTGTCCCTTGCCTCCGGACCCTGAGCAGTGATTATAAAATGAAATTGGGACTTACCTGGGGCGCCCACCGTAGCCTGCGAGGTCCGTTGGTGTCCTCTGCGTTCCCACCCGCTGGTGGCTCCGGTAGGTGCGCGACTTTGGAAAAAGTCGTGCATGTGCAGTACAGAGACAGTACAGTCTTTCTAGTACCGCGCATGCGCAGGAACCTTGCGGCAACACGCGTGTTGATGCCACAGGCGATGGACGGCCGGGTCCCTGTACTGCGCATGCACAACTTTTGCCAAAGTCGCACACCTACCAGAGCCACCAGCGGGATCATAGAGGGGACCCAGAGGACGACGAGGGACCTTGCGGGCTACGGGGAACTGGAAGAAGCCCCAGGTAAGTCCCAATTTAAGTTTGTAATCACTGCTCAGGGTCCCTTTAAGCTCAGGTTGAGGCAGTTTTATATGCATTTAATAGATTGTTGTTTTATGTAACTCATGACTAAACGTTTTGTAACCCAGCCCCCCCCCCCAAAAAAAAAAAAACAACAACCTGTTTTTATATAATTTAATAGGAAAACACCTGCTGCATAAAATCATATCTCATTTCCTCCTTAACAATCTATAGCTTTCTGTTTGCTCCCTCCATTCCTCCCAATCACGTTGAAGCTGTGATAGTCTGTTACTCAGCACAGAGATGTGACTTCAGTTGAGAGGGCAATCACTCTCTCCCTTCATGTTTATGTGACCAAGAATAAGAGCAAGCAGCTTTCAGTCCATTTTTTTATTTTGCAAAAACTACATTGTTTGTTTACAAAAAGTTTTTATGCATGAATCTACAGTAATTCTCTAGTAAGGGCAGTCCCTGCAAAGTTGTAAGAAGCTGAGTGCAAAGCTCTGCAAAAAGTATGCTTCTCACTAAACAACCAAAGTCTTCCCAGGCTGGATAACCGGAATGCACCAGGAATCTCAGAGCTATTTTGGAAGTACTCATACTTACCTATGTCCCTGCTTACATGCATGGTTCACCCGCTACTAAGTTCATTGCGTAAATCCTAGACTGCTGTGTCTCGATCTGTGTGGATGCCTCATTAAACTATGTTTACAATCAAAGAGTAGCCATGGTCTTGTATTTTTAGTGTGATGAAATATTATCAGTTTCAGTCCTATCAGGTTGTAATGATTATTTTGAATTTGGTTAATGCTTCCAGCTCCATTCAGACAAAGGTCCTCAGAAGTCACAGTACTGAAAGGAAGTTGTGTTATTCTGAATTGCTCAATAGACTTCCAAAGCATGAAGCATTTTTCTGCGTACTGTGATTTTTACAACAAAACTGGACATGTAGTAAAACCATTACGTGTTTCAGAGGATGATGGAAAATATTGAATAATCGTATTATCACGGTACAGTTCTCTCAGGTTTCAATTATTATTTTTATCCTTCATATTTTTCCAGCTCCATCCAGACAAGATTCCCCAAAACCTTCCTCAGAAGTCACAGTATTGAAAGGAAGTCGAGTTATTCTGAATTGCTCAGTAGACATAGAAAGCATGAAACATTATTCCGTGAGATGGGATTTTTACAACAAAATTGGACCATTACTTGTTTCAGCGGATGATGGAACAAAAGGGGATCTTCCTGGTTTATCATTGGTTATTGAGAAAGCTAAAATAAGTGACGCTGGAAATTACAGCTGCTCTGTCACTAACAGTTTTCCACCGCCTACTAAGACATACTTTGGACCATTAATACAGCTCACTGTCCAAGGTAAAGTAATACACATTATATGTATGCAGACTTCATAGTTCCTGTTTGAACTCTGGATAATATTCTGATCAAAAAATGACACTTGAATTTAAAGACACAGAATGCAATGGGGGCACGTGCATGGCTAGGCTGCGCATGTACAGTTCAGCGCGACTGACCGGGCCCTATTACTGGTGTAGATTGTAGAAGAATCGAGCCACCCGGAAGGATGGCGAGGGAGCCCACTGAGTACATGGGTAAGTATAAATGCTGCTAGTTAGAACATCTCAGGTACACTTTAACTTTAAGGTTTAATTGCCAATAATGTTAAAGAAAAGACCAGGGGCGTAAAAGACCAGGGGCGTAACTACCAAGCATGGGGCCCGCCTGCAAAAAAAAAGTATGGGGCCTCCTGGGTCTAGCCCCCGTCTCCCCCCAAGATTACATGGGGCACCCTAGTTCCATGCCTCCTCTCCCGAGACCAGGCCGACAGCTGGGAAACATCCCCCCCACCATGCAGATTAGTGCAAGGAGCATGTGGTTACCTGCTTACAGTGCCACAGCTCTCCTTGCATCACAGCAGCAGAGGGTGCTGCTGCTGTCATGTACGGAGATTCCCAGTGCTGAAACCGGGTAAATATAACGCTCTCTGCCCTACACATGTGGATAGGAGGAGCTAGAGCCTCCAAAGCCCCTGGGCCCCGCTGCAATTGTGGGGGTTATTTTTACACCCATGGATGAGACTAAACACATATTACTGGAGGCTGCAAACTTTTTCTCTCTTTTGTATTCAAGGGGACTGTTGTCCTTTATAAGTAAGCAAGCATGACACTTTTAGTATAGAAGCCTACCTATCAGCCTATCTATCATGGAAACAATGACTTGAACTCCCTAGCTAAATGTAATTTTGCCTTCTTAAAAACAGAAGGTATTTGCAATAAGTCAGCTTTAAGGTAGCAACTGTGGTTTCCCATAATGCATAAATCCTGACCACGCAAATCATATTTTTATGGAAAGCATGACTGCACATCCAGAACAGCTGGTATATAGTGGGCCTGTAGCTAATAATGATGTAGCTCTGCAAAATGCATTAGCTACAGGCTCACTACACATCAGCAGTTCTGAATTCCATATTCAGGAGTGATGTATTATGGGAAACAACAGTTGCTCATTCAAAGCTGAATTATGGCAAATACCTTCTGTTTTAGGAAGGCAAAATTACTTTTAGCTTTGCTTTTTAATAAAGGGTCTCCTTTAGCCGTTTATACCTTTCTAGTGGTTCTGGGTCACCATGAGTTTCCTGGTTATTCCTTTGAATTTCCCTAGTACCTCTAGAGCAGGGATGTCATACTCAAATACAAAGTGAGCCGTGTTCCCCGTCCCTCCTCCAGACAGTTCCTTGGTCTCTAGTGGCCCCCTCCCTTCCCTATACATTTCCCTGTTGTCTGGTAGTCCTCCTCCACCCCTATACAGTGTTCTGGTATCTAGTGGCCCCCTTCCTCACCTATACAGTTTCCTGGTGTCAAGTGGCCCCTCCCTCCACATTTCCCTGGTGCCAAGTGGCACTCTCCTGCCCCTACACAGTTCCCTGTTATTTAGTGGTCAATCTATCTCCCCTATACAATTCTCTGGGGTGTAGTGACCCCCCCCCCTCCCTCCTCCATTAGACTTCCCTGGTGATCTAGGGCTTCACCTCTAATATACAACAGGGACATGTGAGGGAGCAGGCTGGAGTTGTACTTTGTACTGGTTGAACTCGATGGACGTATGTCTTTTTTCAATGAAAATAACTATGTAACTATATATAGCTTCCCTGATGATCTATAGTGGGCCATTGCAAAGTGGAGAAACGACTTTTGTTTTGGCAGATTCAAGCAAGGACTGTGCTGGCTGGAGCATAGACTTTGCTGACTGGAGCATAGACTGTGTGTGCTGGAGCAAAGGTTGTGTGGGCTGGAGCAAAGGCTGTGTGGGCTGGAGCAAGGACTGTGCTGGCTGGAGCAAAGACTGTGCGTGCTGGAGCAAGGACTGTGCTGGTTGGAGCAAAGGCTATGTGGGCTGGAGGAAGGGCTGTGTGGGCTGGAGCAAACGCTGTGCTGGTTGGAACAAAGGCTGTGTGGGCTGGAGCAAAGGCTGTGCTGGTTGGAACAAAGGCTGTGTGGGCTGGAGCAAAGGCTGTGCTGGCTGGAGCAAAGGCTGTGCTGGCTGGAGAAAAGGCTTTGTGTGCTGGAGCAAAGGCTGTGTGGGCAGGAGCAAGGGCTGTGCTGGCTGGAGCAAAGGCTGTGTGGGCTGGAGCAAGGACTGTGCAGGCTGTAGCAAAGGCTGTGTGGGCTGGAGCAAGGACTGTGCAGGCTGTAGCAAAGGCTGTGTGGGCTGGAGCAAGGCTGTGCGCGCTGGAGCAAAGGCTGTGTGGGCTGGTGCAAGGACTGTGCTAGCTGGAGCAAAGGCTGTGTGGGCTGGAGTAAGGACTGTGCTGGTTGGAGCAAAGGCTGTGTGGGCTGTTGCAAGGTCTGTAATGGCTGGAGCAAAGGCTGTGTGGGCTGGAGCAAAGGCTGTGTGGGCTGGAGCAAAGGCTGTGCGGGCTGGAGCAAAGTCTATGGAGGCTTGAGTAAAGTCTCTTTAGGCTAGAGCAATGTTTGTGCAGGCTGAAAAATAACTCGTGAAACATGTCAGGGCTATAGATGGTGTCACCGCGTTCTTTGCCCGGCTCTCCTGCTGCCCTGATCCACTGGGACTCCCTCCACACTTGGCTACTTCTGGCTAACCTGCAGAGACTAGACACCATAACGCTGCGCAGCCGTTTCAGACCTCCAAGGACACTACCACTGATATGGTGAGCTATATACAGCTATCCCTTGCTAAGAGACTGTTGGCTGAAGGCACGTATGCCTGTACGTAATGTACTCAGCTAACCCTCTAGGTGTGCACTGGAAGTTTGTTCATGCTGTTACTAACAAGACTAATGTGCTCAGCAGATGTGGACAATGCGAACTTACCCTAATCTGTCAATCTATAACTGCCTGCTGTGCATCTACTGCTTGAAGGGAACATATATGCTTTGCTTATGCTGCATCTAACAAGATTCAAGCTTGCTTCATTCACTGCTGTGGACAATTGCTGCTTTGATACAAGGCTGGAGTCCCACTATGTTGTATTACACCAATCTGCTTAATGTGCACTCGAGGTTTCAAGGGGACTGTCACCAATTTACCATAAAGTGGGGAATGTGGAGTTCCAACAGCACTTGGTCATTTGGACCGTACCGATCCGTATATGTCTCATGGACCCTCAATGGTCAAATTTGTAGCACATATGAATGACCTTTTAAAAGATCAACATTTACATATATGATACATGTATTCTCCTTGGTGCACATCAAGGCGCACCTTTACCATCTGCCTTGTGGGCTTTGCTAAATGATGTGTGATGTGTATGTATGGATGTAGGGAGGTGACAGTTTAGGTACAGGGCAGTTTTAGGGATCGAGTTTGGGGCAATTTTAAGTATTTTGTGTGTTTTGATAAATAAAAGTTTATACAATTTTTGATAAAAATATCTTTTGGTGTATTATTGATATGTACCATCCATCTTCTGGTTCCTTCCTATAAAGTTTTGTGCTGAAAAATAACTAAAGACTGTGCAGAAGATTGCAATGTAATGGTGGAAGACTGAGCAATACATGCATAACCCACTACTTGGGGCTGGACCTATATGTGTAGCTCTATACACACTGGTCTGATATCAGTAGCAGTGTCCATACGGACATACTGTGCTACGCTAAGTAAATGGGTTCTCAGGTGTTTCATAAACCACACAAAATACTTTGAGTAAAGGCTGGCAAATGAGGTAACTGTTTTAATACAGCAGCATTTGGCAATAGAGGAACATGTTAACTATACTTTTCCCACCAGAAGATCATTGAGATAAGACAGATCCAATTGCAAATTTAAATGTATCCTCTTCCAGAATGATGAGCAGTATAGGGTTAAGATGTTGTAAAACGGTGGTACTATTGAAGTGCTGTTTAGGCCTTCCAGGGGCTGATGGGATTACTGAGACCATTTGAAGAGCAAATGTATATTGGAAATTTGGAGATTGGTTATTTGAGTGAAAAAAGTAATGTTAGAAGAAACCCCTGAATGACCAATGGCAGAAGCCAATGATTGACTGACCATCTTTACAGTCCAAAGGAGGAGGCTATTCTCATTTATATTTGGCATATTTGGGTGTCCATGGCAAGGTTTTTGACAAAGATAATTGGACCTGTAAATTGGATGGTTTATTCTTCAAATTCACATCTCTCTGCATGAAGTCATTAAATATCAGGTGGAATACACACCAGGAGTTGGAGATTGGGCTGTTTGTCCAAGTTCATGTCTAGTAAATACCTGCAGGCTCAGAGCAAAGCCCTGTAATACTCAGGTTTAACTGGTTTAACAAATGCTAAATATATTACTTTTAATGCTTTAAAGTTAACTAGAGCTGAAGAAAGTTCAAAAATCGAATCTTACCCATGGCTTCCTCCAGCAGCATAAGCATGTGTGAGTCCCATGCTGTCCTCCCGTGGTCTGCTGTTCAGCTGCGATCAGCCCCGGTAATAGGCTCAGTCATGTCCAGTCTGGGTCTTCCGCACATGTGCGGACCTCCTGCGCAAGCGCAGTAGACCCAGCCTGATGCAACTGAGCCTATTACCGGGGCTGATTGTGGCTGAACGGCAGACCACGGGAGGACGGCGTGGGAGTCACACATGCTTAAGCTGCTGGAGGAAGGCGCAGGTAAGTATCGATTTTTGAACTTTCTTCAGTTCTGGTTTACTTTAAGTGCATTAGCATGGCTACTACAATTATCTAAGTTATTTACCAAAATAATGTAGTCACTCTATGGAGCAATAGTCTAAATAGATTCTTTGCTGAAATCTGAAAAACAGTGAATTTTAGCCTAAGACCTTCTTCCACTATGCATAAACATATGTAAGGAGGAATGAAATCTGGAGTTTCATATCTAATGGTATTTATTTTAACTCAAATCATCATTACAGGCTGAAGTCAAATAGCCAAAAAATAAAGGCAATTGTGTTTATTAGATTCTGTAATTATTCACTGAAAAACGATATTGTAATGTATTTCTTTCATAGATTTTATATGAGAATGCATTAAAACTTTACCTGCTTGTGTTGGATAGTGATAACCCTCTTAGGCCTGGGGCCACTAGAGTGATTTCAGCTGCACTTTGGGATCGCTGACTGCCAGTGATCCCAAAAAGCACTTCGCTGGTGAAAGTGAATGGAGATGAACCCACAGGAATGACCGTAATTTGTTGAAATCGCAATTGCTGGTCCTGCAGCATTTAGGATCTCTACAAAATGTCCTCATCAGACGTATGACTCAGGGAATTGCTGTTCAAAAGCGATTTTAGCCTTTTTTACCTGATTTAAATAAAATTTCACTACTTGTCAGCTCTCCTGAGGTCCAAGTTGGCTGGCTTCCGCTACATAGCCTTGCTCCCTAGCACAAAAGATCATCACCTGTCCTCTATTTGGAGATAGAGAAGTGCCTAGGACCTCTCGTGCTAGGGGCCGTGGCTATGCAGAAATAGACTTTGAAAGACCCAGCAAGTAGTTTAAAGGGATACTGTAGGGGGGTCAGGGGAAAATGAGTTGAACTTACCCGGGGCTTCTAACGGTCCCCCGCAGACATCCTGTGTTGGCGCAGCCACTCACCGATGCTCCGGCCCCGCCTCAGGTTCACTTCTGGAATTTCAGACTTTAAAGTCTGAAAACCACTGCGCCTGCGTTGCCGTGTCCTTGATCCCGCTGATGTCATCAAGAGCGCACAGCGCAGGCCCAGTATGGTCTGTGTCTGCACAGTACACTCCTGGTGACATCAACAGGAGCGAGGACACGGGCGTGCAGGCGCAGTGGTTTTCTGACTTTAAAGTCAGAAATTCCAGAAGTGAACTGGAGGCGGGGCCAGGGCATCGGTGAGTGGCTGCGCCAACACAGAATATCTGCGGGGGACCATTAGAAGCCCCGGGTAAGTTCAGCTCATTTTCCCCCGACCCCCCTACAGTATCCCTTTAAACTTTATTTAACCAGTTCCCGCAAACAGGCCATTTATAAATGGTCTAATGGTCTATTTTCCCATCTATCCTCAAACAGGCTGTTTATAAATGGCCTGTCATTCTGCAGCGGCATGTGCTCTTACACCTGTGGGTCCCCGTGCGCATGCATGCGCATGTACATGCTCTCGTTGGGTGCACTTTTAGCACATACTAACCATTTTTTGATACTTTTTTTTTAGCAACTTTAACCACTTTTAGTCGTATGTGGGCAGTGGTGCTAAGGCTTACCGCTCCCCCTGATCACTTCTGTGCCATTCTATTGCACTAAAAAAAAAGAATGCCCTGTTAGCGGACACAGTATATCAGTACACAGTTCATAAAAGCACATAAAAGTTCATAGAGGCAATCAGTGCAACATACAAAGTAAAAACACACAGGCTAGGGCACATGGCAGATGGGGGCCCCAAGCTCTGCCACTGTCCGGGACCCCCAAAGTCCCCATTCAAAACCAAGAGGGAGAATACAAATAAGCCCCTGTGCTCTCACCATCAGGGGATTCACCCTCCCCGCTTCTATATTTGCTGAATGCAAAACACAACAAAAATGCTCACTTCCAGACAGCAAACCGCCGTTTTATATGGTCCACAAGCAGCTCGTCAGTGTGAGGAAACGCGGAAAAGCTGCCGCGTGTACTCAGAACGGGTTGGCTGATTCTGCGTCCAACGCGGCGGTTTGCACGTATAGGCCTACATCCAGTAAGATGGCCGAACGCGGAGGAACCGCCGCATGCCGTGATAGCGGTGCAGCGGATTCCGCGTCCAGCACGGCAGGTGATTTGCAACACATGTCTGGTGTGGCTGGGACTGATAGTCCACACAGGTTCAGAAAGACGCACGCGCGCGCAGAGAGGCAGAACTTTTATGACAGCCAGAAGGGAGTCAGCTGACCAAGCCGGTCAGCTGACGATTCAACCAGTTTCCATTGGTCCAGCACTTAGGGGTGGCGCTGGAGAGCGCTTTGCTATATATACTGGGTGCTGGTCATTCTCTGGTTGTCTGCCGTTGCGATCACTACGTGCAAGCACTCAGACCTTTTGTCAGATTCTGTGTTATATCTCTGTTATACTTCAGACTAGTTCCAGGGTGTTGATGATCACGGACCTCACACCCAGATTAGGGACTTGTGTTATATCTCTGTTATACTTCAGACTAGTTCCAGGGTGTTGATGATCACGGACCTCACACCCAGATTAGGGACTTGTGTTATATCTCTGTTATACTTCAGACTAGTTCCAGGGTGTTGATGATCACGGACCTCACACCCAGATTAGGGACTTGTGTTATATCTCTGTTATACTTCAGACTAGTTCCAGGGTGTTGATGATCACGGACCTCACACCCAGATTAGGGACTTGTGTTGCCAACCTGTTATACATCAGACTAGTTCCAGGGTGTTGATGATCACGGAGCTCACACCGAGACTAGGCATTGTATATTATCTGTTATGACCTTCTGCTTTCCTGACCATCCCTCTGCTTTCTGATTCGGTACCACGCATATCTGATATCACGTTGCTAAACCCTGCCTGTCTTGGATACCGAATCAGCCTTCTGTCTTTGTACCTTATCTGTCTGTCTGTTGTCGACCTGGCTAGTCCGACCTTGAGAACTATCTCCTCTGTTAGAGATAGTTCACAGATCTGTCAGTGACACCCCACCCTTGGTGTCACTCACACTCTGGTCCTTCCTTCACTCAGCCTGACTCCCCCCCTTTGGGAGCCGCAGGCCGAGGAAGGAGCCTGTCCTTCAGGCAGTATCCCATACTGCCTTGTATCCCCTTTATGGGGACCCTCCTCAAAGTATTACTGTTGCACCAAACACTCATATTACTCAGGTGTCCAGAGGTTAGAGATATATCTAATTATCGGTGATACTGCAGATCATCAATAATCGGGTATATATCTGTATTCTCGGTGATACTGCAGATCACCGGTAATCAGATCCTCTCTGTGTTACACCGATCGTTACAGTCAGACAATCAAGTGCAATAATCTATACCCGTGTCTGCAGTACCAAATCTAGCAGGAATGGCAAAAGTTCAGCAACATGAGAGAATGAGGGTGAGAGGCTTCAGTCGGACATAATCATAGATTATGTCACTAGCAGGGGGCACCATGTGCAGGTACACCTCTCACTTTTGCCCCCTCCCTATTTTACCACTTACCTGATACCACGTACTGAAAGCTGAAAGAAAAACATTTTAAAACACACATGCTGGTGCACATGGCAGGTGGGGGCCCCGAGCTCTGCCACCACCCGGGACCACCAACATACAAAGTAGCCAGCTGCTGGCAGAGCAGCAGGACTCTCACCTTATCCACAGAATTGGGAAGAGAAGAGTGCGGTATGGTGGGTCCTGGCACACCAGGCGGCAGTGCAGGGGTTCCAATGACGAGCATTCCCTGTGTGCTTATTAAATCTTAGTTTGCCTTTGTCATGATGTGCAAATGACTCAAGGAAGACAGAGCAGGAGTGTCATGTAGACAGTTGGTTCAGGAGATTTCCACGGCTATCTCAGAGGGTCTTGAGTCCTGCATCTCGGAGCATCCCGTATTGGCTCCCAGGGGAGCTAAAAGTCCTGTTCTGGGATTCAGGGAAGCCAGAGCAGGAGTACCACATTGGCAGCAGGTTTAGAATATCTCTGCAGCTGTGCCGGGTGAGTTAAGGGGACAGTGTCCCGTGTTGACACCCAGGGGAGCATGAAGTCCTTTGTCTCTGGCTAAAAGTCCAGTATCTCAATGTTGGGGTGGCTGGGGGTTCTTTGTCAACATAAGCGCTGAGCCAGGGGGTCACCAAAGCTGGTCAGCAAAGGTTAGAAGAGGGTAAGCAGAGGGTCGGGGGTGGGGGGTTAAATAAAACAAAAAAGGGAAGTAAAACAAAATAAAGAAACAAAAGTAAAAGTGATGTCAAGAGTTGGTGTGACAGAAGATGCCCCTTACGGTACCATGTTGGAAATCAGGTATATGTGACCACATTTTAATCAAAAAGAGCTGTAGAATAAATATTGATGCATCTTTCAACTTGGGCCCATGTCACATTTAAAATAGATAGGAACAAACTCTCCATCATAAAAAAATAATAATTTTCCAAGTTATAAGCAACTTGGGATATTTGAGAAAGTGATAAGGAAACTACACAAGTTGCTATCTTACAAAACACCCACTTTTGAATAGCCCTGCTTGTTAGCTTCCCATAATGGTATCGCTTGTAGCATTTTTCTGCTGTTCAGACTTTTCTGGGGACACCTGTACAGAGGTAGCGTTAGTCCACCAAGATGCGCAAGTTGAGATACCTGTTTCAGTTACTAAAAACTTGTATTCACTTTTGAATTACTTTGGTAGAGTCCTCATACTTGTTTAACAGTCACCTACCTTACTTGTAATCATTGATTCCATTATTTGCTACACTTCCTCTTCATTTTCCCAATATAAAGCAACAACATGGAAACAGTTTTATGTGATGTCTTGTTATAAATATACATTTGAGTGCAAACATTTAACATTCCTGATATATTCTCTTTATGTTCAGCTTTTTCACAGATGTCTGTGGAGTTTGTGGATATTGGCAGAGGTAAAGTTTTGGTAGAATGCAAACTGCAAGAATTTTACCCGGAAATTGAAAGTGTAATAGTGACCACAACCTGTGGAGCAGCTATAATCAAACTCAACTCAACGAGAAGAGCAAATCAAGATGGATCTTTTAATGCCATCTACAAGTTTGTTTTTAATACTTCCAGCTGTTCCACTAATTCAGAGGTTAACTGTGTGGCTAAACATTCAACTGGTAAGCACATGCAATCCTCTCGCCTCCCAGACCCTGCTCAACTTCACATCAAACCGTCAAATGCAGGCAAGTGATATTACACTGAAAGAATCTAATTGCATATGTTTAACTACCTGGGGACCGCAGCGTGCAGTTAAATATACACGCTTCTGGTGCTTAAGCCTGATACGGCATAGACTTAACTTCATCTGCTCTTGCCAGAGATGGAATAAAATGAAATGGGGCCCTAGGCAAGGTAGTAACTTTGACTCCTCCTTATGGTTCTAAACGGGAGATGGGTCAGAGAAAGTGGCAGTTGGGCCAATTGACACTCACTGGGCTCCAGGCACCTGCCTAGGTTGCAACAAAACACCACACACTACCACTATATGATGTTCAACCACCTGTCTTATTTATGCTTATATGAATTGTAATTTAGTATAAAAGGTCATATATGAAAAAATTGTTATAAAAAAGTTGTTACACATGAATATATGTTCATTAGAGAACAAATAAAAAGGCCAAAAATGCCAATCAGCCCACAAATGTTTCAAAACATACAGTTCTCAAGATAAACACATATAAAGTTATCAAACCTCCTGTTGAATATTGATAGTACTGCTGCTGCATACATTTGTAACATCATGTTTATGCAGTACTAATCAATATAAGATATTTGATAGCTTCGTATGTGGTCATCCGGAGAACTGTATGTTTTGAGACATTTGTGGGCTGATTGGCCTTTTTGGGACTATAATTTGTCCTCTAATGAACATATATTCATGTGTAAAAACTTTTTTATAACAATTTTTCATATATGACCTTTTATACTAAATTACAATGTATATAAGAATAAATAAGACAGGTGGTTGAACAGCATATACTGGTAGTGTGTGGTGTTTTGTTGTATATTATTGACCAGTGCTAGCTCCCACCTAGGTTACATACATGTATATGTGCTATGGGTTAATGTTTTTTGTACCTGCCTAAGTTGCCTTGTGGATGATCCTGCTCTAGTTCTTGCAACAATTGCTCACACAAACTGCCATTAAAGACAAACCCTAACCAGGGATTGAACTTCATCCCAATCAGTAGCTGATATCCCCTTTCCCATGGGAAATCTTTTCCTTTTTGCAAACGGATCATCAGGGGCTCTGTATGACTGATATTGTGGTGAATAGGGCTGATCGGAACAGCTGAATTCCGATTTCGTCAAAATTTCGTGTACCGCATGCGAAAACCGAATTTCGTGTTCCGAATTTTCGTGTTCCGAGTGCATTTCTATTGAAGTCAATAGTGCCAACTTCTGCGGTTAATTGTAAAGCCCCTGTACATGCTATCATCACCAAATTTGGCATGTATATTAAGCAGATGAGTAGGAACATGGTAAAAAAAAATTGTGAAAAGAAGTTATAGTTTTTGAGCAAATAGATTTCAAAGTTTCATAGGAAAAATGTTTTTTTAACTGTGTAAAATGACACTACAGCAGTACAGGTTACAGCATTCCGAGTTCTGTATACATATTGTATACATTTCATGAAAACAGACAGTGTGGGGTCCCCCCTCACAAGACTCCTTAACCCCTTGTCTCCCATGCAGGCTGGGATAGCCAGAATGCGGAGTCCCGGCCACGTGGGGCTTCGCACCCTGAGCTATACCAGCCCGCATGGTCCACGGTATGGGGGAAGGCTCTGGAGGAGAGGGGCGGTCAACCTCCACCTCTCCCCCAGAGCCCTTGTCCAATCCATGGACAAGGGGCTCTTCCCCACCTCCGGTGCCCCAGGAGGAGGTGGGGGCCGCTGACGTCCTCGGGGGTTCATGGTGCCATCCAGGGTTCCCCTTTAACAAGTGGACCCCGGAAGCTGCCCCCTCCCCAGGAGAAATGAGTATAGGGGTACACTGTACCCCTTACCCATTTTAGCAGAGTTAAAAAAAGAAATAAAAACACGACAACGAAAAAAGTCCTTTATTGTTCTAAATTAACCAGGGATACTTACCTTGCAAAAATCCCACGCCAGTATCCTTAGAAGTGGTCCCACACCAGTATCCTCTTAGGACATCTCACCACCCTCCCACACCGACGAACTCCTGCCACTGAATGGTCACAGTCAGCCTCTGCATCTGTATAGCAGAGGCTATGAACACAAAAATGTTGCCTTTGAAACAAGAAATTTTGGCAAACAGTGATGCGATCAAAATGGCCACTGGGAAATCCCGGAACGCTGGAGGCCACACTAGAGTGGAGAGACCAGCCAGTTTTCACATAGATGGTGGGTCCAGGTGACCAGAGCAGGAGGTGCCCTGGTCCCCTGGACCCACCTATTTATGTGAAATAACGCTCAATCTGACACTCTGAGGTGGCCTCCGGGGAACGGGAATTCCCCAGCAGCCATTTTGTTTATGACACTGTTTGCCGAAAATTCTTGTTTTAGCAAACAATTTTCGTGTTTCTAGCTTATGCAATACAGATTGCAGAGGCTGTCTATAGCCATTCAGCCCCGGGAGTTGGGCGGGTTCCTGGGACCACTCCTGAGGATACTGGCGTGGGACCACTCCTGAGGATACTGGCGTGGGATTATTGCAAGGTAAGTATCCCTGGTTAATCCAGAGCAATAAAGGACTTTTTTCGTTGTTGTGTTTTTATTTCTTTTTTTAACTCTCTGATGAAATGGGTAAGGGGTACCGTGTATCCCTATACTCATTTCTCCTGGGGAGGGGGCGGCTTCCAGAGTCTCCTTGTTAAAGGGGACCCCCGGATGGCACCATGAACCCCCCAGGACGTCGGTGGTCCCCACCTCCTCCTGGGGCACCGGAGGTGGGGGAGAGCCCCTTATCCATGGATTGGACAAGGGCTCTGGGGAGAGGGGGAGGTTGGCCGCCCCTCCAGAGCCCCCCCCCATACCATGGACCATGCGGGCTGGTATAGCTCAGGGTGCGAAGCCCTACGTGGCTGGGACTCCGCATTCTGGCTATCCCAGCCTGCATGGGGGACAAGGGGTTAAGGAGGCTTGGGAGGGGGGACCCCACGCTGTCTGTTTTCATGAAATGTATACAATATGTATACAGAATTCTGAATGCAGTAACCTGTACTGCAGCAGTGTCATTTTACACAGTTTAAAAACCATTTTTCCTATGAAACTTTAAAATCGTTTATTTCAAAAACTATAAGGTCTTTTCACAATTTTTTTTTACCATGTTCCTACTCATCTGCTTAATATATATGCCAAATTTGGTAATGATAGCATGTAAGGGGCCTTCACAATTAACCACGGAATTTAGCACTATTGACTTCAATGTAAACGCGAATTCGGTACTCGGAATTGCCGAATTTTCGAGTTTCGAATGCTTACTCAGAACTGCCAAATTCCGATGGCAAACTCGAAATTCGGAATCCGAGAGCTCAGCCCTAAATTCGCTTCGGCCATAGGAAGGGAGTGTCATTTCCTGCTTTGACGGCTGCCAGATAGGAGTTACCGTGTACTAACGCAGTAATCCCCGAAGAATGCTGTCGGCAGTGCGGCCGCCAGGCTTCCGCCAACATTCAGAGTGAAACCGGCCTGAATTTGCCAGAGACTAATACTGCACTTTGGAAGCCCGATCGATTTACGTTCAGACTGGCATCAATCTGGCGTGCTTGAAAAGGCTCGGTTAGATGTGTGGCAGTAGCGGCTTCTTGACTCCCTGTGTGTAATGCGTACCCACAAAACGCACAAAATGAAAGTCAATGGGAACGCAATGGTATGCGTTTTTCATGCGTTTTTTTTTTTTTTTTTTTTTGCTGTATTTTGGTTTCCTGCTGTCTTCCAATTGATTTGCATGAATGGAAATATAAAAATGCATGGAAAACGCATACAAAACGCATATGCGTTTTGTATATGCAAACACATTAAAACACATGGAAAACGCATTGCAAACGCACCACAAACGCACAAACACCGCACACAACATTAACTTACAACATGACATAAAACGCAGCGTTTCACGCTATGTCCTATGTGAACCCAGCCTTAGATGTGCTGTCAGTGCAGATTAAGGATTAGTGCATTAGGGCCTGTACAAACAGACTGCGTTGCGCTGTGTTCTTATAACATCATGCATTTATTTCAATTGCAAAGCCTTTTTAAAAATAATGAAAATTGTGATGAATTGTACACAGTAGTATGATGCGATTTTAGAAACTCGCAATCGCAGTGACTGCATTAGAAAATCGCATACAAAAAGGCATGGAGATTGCATTTTTTCGAGGTCAAATCCCAGGAGACCTTGCAACTTCCTGTCGAAGGACTTTAAAGAGACTCAGAGACGAACAATACTAAAACTCTGAAATTTACCCGAGGCTTTCTCCCGCCCCATAAACACGTCTAAGTCCCACGCCGTCCTTCCGCAGTCTGCCGTTCAGCTGCGGTGAGCCCCGGTAACAGGCTCAGTTACATCAGCCGCTCTGCTGGACGCGTAATACAAAAGTACCTTCTTCATCATTATTTCATTCATATATAGATTATATACACCATGGGCTTGATTCACAAAAGAGTGCTAACTGTTAGCACGGCCGTTTTCGCGTTTGCGCGTGATCGCGAATTTTCACGCGCAATTAAAAGTTTTCACACGCAAACGCAAATTTTCGAGTGAAATCGCAATTGTTTTTGTTTGCAAATTCGAGTTTGCGCGCGAAAACGATAACGATTTCACTGCGTGCAAAAACGTTTAATTGCGCACGAACATTCGCGATCGCGCGCACACATGAAAATTCCCGCAAAAACGGCTGTGCTAACAGTTAGCACTCTTTTGGGAATCAAGCCCCCGGTATTTGTCCAGATCCTGACAAGTAACGCAACATGTGAAAACAAACATTATGTATTGATATAGATCCACAGAAGGGTAGCATCAGGAGGAGGCGGGGTTATGCAAATTAGTCACAGGTGCATTGCTCTGGCCAGTTTTGCCTGTTAAGGGCCATCGTTTCTAATTTTCTTTAGATTTATGCTACATATTCAGGATCAAGACTTCTTTAATGAATCTGTGTAGCCTGGGGGTTATAAAACTACGTGTGGGTTGTAAAACTAAATATCTCGCCATAAGCTGAAAACTGCAGAAATATGGGGGTATAAATAGCAATTGACTCGTCATAACAAGTAGATATGTGGGTGTGAGGGGAGAGGTGAGTCACTGGTAACAGGGATGTCTCCCCATCCAATGGGTCCCATTAAAAAAAAATAAACAAATAAAGGGACTACATCCGCATAGTCTTTTTTTTATACTGACGCAGTGCGGCTTTATGTGACGGAAGTGAAGTTTTTGCTGCATACCTCACGCGACTGCATACGTTTGTCACCACGCGGTTCCTGAGGAGGACCGGAAGCCACGTAAGTCACGTTAGCCACGCAAGTTTTATGCATTGCGTGGAAGCGTATTTTTGCAATACGCTTCTGCGCAGGTGATCGCTTCTAGGGCTGATCGGAACAGCTGAATTCCGATTTCGTCAAAATTTCGTGTACCGCATGCGAAAACCGAATTTTCGTGTTCCGAATTTTCGTGTTCCGAGTGCATTTCTATTGAAGTCAATAGTGCCAACCTCTGCGGTTAATTGTAAAGCCCCTGCACATGCTATCATCACCAAATTTGGCATGTATATCAAGCAGATGAGTAGGAACATGGTAAAAAAAATTTGTGAAAAGAAGTTATAGTTTTTGAGCAAATAGATTTCAAAGTTTCATAGGAAAAATGTTTTTTAAACTGTGTAAAATGACACTGCAGCAGTACAGGTCACTGCATTCTGAGTTCTGTATACATATTGTATGCATTTCATGAAAACAGACAGCGTGGGGTCCCCCCTTCCAAGCCTCCTTAACTCCTTGTCTCCCATACAGGCTGGGATAGCCAGAATGCGGAGTCCCGGCCACGTGGGGCTTCGCACCCTGAGCTATACCAGCCCGCATGGTCCATGGTATGGGGGGGGGCTCTGGAGGAGAGGGGCAGCCAACCTCCCCCTCTCCTCCAGAGCCCCCCCATACCATGGACCCCCCCCCCCCCCCATACCATGGACCATGCGGGCTTTTTCCTATGAAACTTTAAAATCGTTTATTTCAAAAACTATAAGGTCTTTTCACAAAATTGTACCATGTTCCTACTCATCTGCTTAATATACAAGCCAAATTTGGTGATGATAGCATGTAAGGGGGCTTTACAATTAACCACGGAATTTAGCACTATTGACTTCAATGTAAACGCGAATTCGGTAATCGGAATTGCCGAATTTTCGAGTTTCGAGTGCTTACTCGGAACTGCCAAATTCCGATGGCAAACTTGAAATTCGCATTTCGAGAGCTCAGCCCTAGTGGTGAATCCCCTCCCACAGTGTGATGTCATGACCATGGTCCTGAAATCACACTGTGGGAGCCTGGTTGCATTGTGGGAAATAATAGCAGTTTCCAACTGCCAAAGATGCATCATCTCTTTCCACAGAAATCACCTGCCCGCAGTAAAGAAATCACAGAGTACTAATTAAAGAAGAAGGGGACTAGATCCCAGAAAGCTTGCATTATTTAACTTTATCAGTTAGCCATTAAAAGGTATTAAGGTAGCCATACACTGGTCGATTTGCCATTAGATCGACCAGCTGACAGATCCCTATCTGATCGAATCTGATCAGAGAGGGATCGTATGGCTGCCTTTACTGCAAACAGATTGTGAATCGATTTCAGCCTGAAACCGATCACAATCTGTTGAGCTGCTCCTGCCGCCTGTGCCCCCTCCCCTATACATTACCTGACGCTGGCTCCCGAGCATCTTCTCCGCGCTGCACCGCACCGCTCTGTTCTTGCTCCATTCCGGCGCTTCCTGTGTCACTCCGTGACCAGGAAGTTCAAATAGAGTGCCCTTTATTTGAACTTCCTGGTCACTGCAGTGACACAGGAAGTGCCGGGATGGAGCCGGAACAGAGCGGTGCAGCGCTGAGAAGACGCCCGGGAGCCAGCATCAGGTAATGTATACCTGATCGGATCGGCCGCCGCTAGCGAAGCGCACCCTACCTGCGGGCGATCGAGGGTAATTTCCCGCACGGCGCGATCGACGGACCGATCCGATTTCGGGAGGAAATCGGATCGGCGGATGCGTTTAGCGTGAACGATTGGCAGCAGATTCGATCCCAGGATCGAATCTGCTGTCGAAACGGCCGCGAATCGGGCCAGTGTATGGCCACCTTTACTTTTACAAGACTTTGTTTTTTTTCTACCTACATAGAGTACAAATTCAAAATAAATAAATAAAACTGTTTTTTGAGGGGCTCAAAGTGTCATGTCGTGTATGTTCTTGAATTATGAAGACATTTGCGTACTACTCTGTGCAAGCACCAGGTTGCAAGCAGGCACAAGGAGGAAATAAGTATTGGCCACTCGATTGCAAATTCTGTTATTCTAGACAGGGCCAAACTGGTCCGAGGATCAGGGAGACATTTGCAGAGTTACTGTTTGGGTTCTGGTTTATGAAGATTTTACATGAATAACAAGTCTTCAGTTTAGAAGTTCTGCACTGCTGCTCTGTCCAGCATCCTTGTGCAAGAATCATTACAACCCCATTGATTAAATACGTGCATACTAATTACATGCATATGTACATTACCATATGTTCTTGCACACAGAAGATTTAGAAGTTCACAATTTCTACACAGAAAAACATGCTATTCAGAAAAAAAATCCCAAAAAGGAACACTACAGTTCTAAGGGTATCACGTTGTGAACTATTTAAAATATACAGTAATACAAATATTATTATAAGTTTAAAAAAATAACTTAAGACTGCTATGTTTGAAAGATAGTAGGTCTTAGCAGCTAAAATAAGTTTACATTTTCCTGTAAGAGACACTTGTGGCTTTATTGCAGACGTTTATTGTGGTTGGTCATTTAGGCTACAGCACTTATAATGTGGTGAGTCCTGTCCATACTAAGCAGTAAACACAATGCAAACTAAAGTTCAGAAAGGTCTATTTTTAAAAGTAAATATAAAAGAGGCCTGGTTCACACTGGCACAGATGGAAAACTCATGTGTTTAAAGTGAACCAGAGATGAAGCACCCTCATATATTTTACCATATAGATCAGTGGGAACATTAGAGAAAACACCTACCATGCTTTCTGTTTCATTCTGCACTGCACAGCTTGTTTCTTATCAGACCTAATAAAATCCCGACTGAGCATTCAGTCTGACTTTGCTATAATGACTCCGCTATAATGATTCCTGAGCAGAGCCAGCAGGGGGCAGGCTTGGACTTGAAAAGACATGAGAGAACACAGACTGAGCTATAAATATTCCTAAGCAAAGCCAGACTGAATGCTCAGTCGGGGATTTTATCAGGGCTGATTAGAAGCAAGCTGTGCAGTGCAGAATGAAAGAGAAAACAAGGTAGGTGTTTTCTCTAATGTTCCCACTGATCTATATGGTAAAATACACGATGGTGCTTCATCTCTGGTTCCCTTTAAATGGTTCTGTCCGTGTTTAAAAGGTTTATCCGTGACCCTCCGTCACTGTGACGCAACCATCGGTCTGTAAAAATCGCAGCAGGCCCAAACTTGCAGTCGGTGTGGTTGGTTAACATTGGATCCATTCACATCCATTCTCGTCCTATTCATAACAGTAGTAAGCAAGAGTTCTAGTTTGCCAATTGGTAGCAATGTGAGTTTTCCACGTTGGCAATATGTTGCATTACCTGGTGCTCTGGATGTCCGAAGGCTGCAGGTTTGTTCCCCAGCAGAAAAGACCATGGCCCATATGCAATTAACTTTTTCACCTGTATTCTCACACCTTTCCATTAAGATTCAAGATTCAAGCACTTTCATGTTATTTTGTTATGTTGTAACACAACAAAAGTACTTTTCATGCATTTTAAACCACCAGTAGGCAAGAAAATACGTGTTGGTATTTTTTAAATTGAAAAGTGCTGAAAAGTTGTTTTAAAAAATAAGCTGAAAAATTATCTCCTAGGACAGTGATGGCTAACCCTGGCACTCCAGCTGTGATAAAACTACAAATCCCATCATGCCTCTGCCTTCCCAAGTTATGCTTATAGCTGTCAGAGTATTGCAATGCCTCATGGGACTTGTAATTCCACCACAGCTGGAGTGCCAAGGTTAGCCATCACTGTCCTAGGAGAAAACTCAGGAAAAAGAGAACTGCATATGGGCTAGGGATCTTATGCAACAGTATGATTGAGAACTCTAGAGATCAACTGTATAACTTTATTCCAGAAATTATAGACCCTTCAACACGACCACCAAATGTGGAGAAGTGTTCTTCTGCTGGTGCACCCCCTAAAGCAACTTCCAGAGACAGAGGGGTCCATAATATGGAGCCTGTAAGGGTCAGAAAAGTCTGATACTTAAGTCGAAGTGAAACCTCAATATGGGTGCTGTATAAGCTTCCCTTGGCTAGTGTGTTGAAGCCAACTGCCCATTTTTCTTATTCGGGTTAAAGATTCAGGTCAGACTGCCATTTAGACAATGGGAGTTTAGGGTCAAAGGGGTGATGGTTTTGATCAGAGTATAAGATAGATTTCAGCCCTTTATGATGCGGATCATGAGAGCATATTGATTTGAATGTGGTGTCCTGAACCTCAGTTGGCCTGGGGGCCTGAGATCAGGTGAGGTGGTTGATCTGCATAGCCTGGAAGACCTCCCCTTTCGGCATGTGAAACTATGCCCAAAGCTAGCTAAGGGTGGGAGTCTCCCCGCCCACAAGAACATCTCCAAACTTGTTTAAGTTGGTGGCCTACCACTGAATTGCTAGAAGGTTCAGACAACTGGGAAAATCTGGAATCCCTAAAAATTACAGGAGGGTTGGGTCAGCAGACTGGAAATGGCATTTTCATCTGGCTTTGTTCCACAGACTCAGTGAGTGGAAAGAAATTGGGGAGGTCACGGTCAGACAAACAGTCCTGTGTGCTCTGGCAGATGCTCATACAAAGCCTTACCATGAATAAGAGGATCAATATTTTTTTATAGTATGAAAAATCAGCGCAAATCAAAAAGTACTAAAACCAGTCTATAAGGCTTCACCACTGTGATAATCCATCTTCATATAGTCTCATGGTTAACCAACACCCAAACAAAGTAAGAGAGGCTTACCAGCTACCAACAACTTACATTATAAGGTTGTATATCTCCCAAGCCCGCAGTGTAGGCATTACTCTGGACTCTGAACTTTCCTTTAAACCCCACATCCAAGGTATTGCCAGATCCTGCAACTTCCACCTCCGTAACATCTCCAAGATCCAATCCTACCTGTCCCCTGACACCACTAAACTCCTTATCGACGCCCTTGTCATCTCCCGCCTAGACTACTGCAATTCTCTTTTGTCTGGCCTCACCTCTAACCATACTGCCCCACTTCAATTGGTAATGAATGCGGCAGCCAGACTGATACATTCTTCTCACCGCAGCGCCTCTACAACTCCGCTCTGTAAAGCCCTACACTGGCTCCCCATCAGCTTTAGGATCAATTCCAAAATCCTGTGCTTGGCCTACAAATCAGTGCACAAGACCTGCCCGACCTACATCTCTGATCTGGTCCACAGGCACATATCAGCCCGCCCCCTCCGATCCTCCAATGACCTGCGCCTAGTCGCACCACGCATAACTCAGTCACATGCATGATTGCAGGACTTCACCAGGGCTGCCCCTACTCTCTGGAACTCGCTCCCACCAGCCGTCAGACTCGCCCCCACCTTTAATACCTTCAAACAAGCTCTCAAGACTCACCTCTTCATGCTCGCATACCCCCCTACACCAGCACCATAATATATTCTGTTAGACACCCTCTCAAAGGATGCACCTATTGTCTCCACCCTCACCCTTTAGATTGTAAGCCTCTGGCAGGGCCCTCCTCCCTAGTGTTTCCAGCTTGATTATGCAATCTTACTGACAATCACCCCTCTTGTGGACTAGAACAGTCTCTATTTTGACCTATGACACTGTATTGTTATCAAATCATTTGCATGATCCTGTTTTGTTGTGAGTTTCTGTATGTTCTACTTTGTATGTTAACCCATTTATCTATTGTGCAGCGCTGCGTAATATGTTGGCGCTTTATAAATACAATAAATAATAATAATATGCGTCATCAGGGGATCGATCCACTGATGACGCAAGACTGCAAAAACGGTCGGGAGGGAGACAGGCGGCACCTTTACTGTCTTACTGGTTGTGGACCAGCTTACACGTGCAAATTTCATTCGGATTTCCCTGGTCCTGGGCCCTATATTTAAGTTATTGTTTTATCCTACGGTTTAAGGCGTTTGCCGACACCTTTTAATAAACGGTTTACACTTAAAGCTGTCGTTTGTTTGTCATGGATTATATCTGCTCTTCTGGATACTATACCTGCTTAGAATGAGGGATTGATGGTTGCTCGGACACTTGGCAGATCCTGGCTCCAATCTTCACCAGTGAATGGACTATAACCATGGTGAAGCCTTATAGACTGGTTTTAGTACTTTATGATCTGTGCCTGATTTTTTGTACTATTATCTTGTGGACTTTGGACATTGTCCTTTTATCCGCTGCGATCACTTGTTCCATTGGTGCTTGAAAAGTGCTTTTGCATAATATTTTTTTTATTAAACAATAGAAAGCACATAACAATATATACTGCAGAGCATACAACAAGGGTATGTCCACAACAGGTGGAACATCCCAAGTAATAGTACAAGAACATACCTAGGAAGATAGCCCAGGCCAATAAGGCTACACACTGGGCCAAAATTAAACCAGAATAAACATTGATACATTCTTGTTCAATGTAAGAAGCGCGTAAAGGTGAATAGACCATACACCACTTACCACATGCAGTATATTGTATATAAAGTTTCCCGCAAAGCATAAAAAAAAAACCTTATCAGATCGGAATGCTATCATATCTGCTGATCAAATAGATCCAGGCAATCCAACCTGACATTGCTAAGGGCTGCGCTCCCTATTATGGAAGCAAAGGGAACAATATTTGATTTTAGATAGAAACCTAGACAGTGGCCAAATAGATAGAAACCCAGACAGCCCAAATTGCCCTGATGTAGGTCAGGGGAATTTAGGCTAGCTGAGAGGCTACATAATACTTAAAAAGGTTAGGTACAGAGAGGCCTCCCTCCGCCTTGTTCCAGAACATGCATCTAGTTGGTATTCTAGGGTGCTTGTGTTCCCATTGTAAAGCTTCCAGGTCTTTCCTGAGGACAGAAAAGGGTAGCACCTTGAAAAAGTAAGTCAGTCTGTGCAGGACAGGGCCGGATTACCGACCAGGCAACAAAAGCAGTTGCTTGGGGCCCCATTCAGAGTCAAACGGGTCCCCATCAGCACATAAACTGGGCATAGTTCCATTTATAGGGGTCCTTATTCTTATTACAGATATGTACCCCCAAGTATCTCAGAAAGTGAGGCTCTAGTTCAGTATACTTTACGAGGCATTGCAGGACATATAGCAATGCTATAGAAATATACAACAATAATAAATTAATATTTAATACAATATTACTGAAAATCTAAAAACTCAAAACTACAGTTACAAAAAATAAGAATAAAGATAACATTTATTAAAAGTAATGATGGTTAATGAGATACAAATCATTTTTTTGTTGATGCAAAGTTTATGTTCATTTTATGCAAAGGTATGCCACTTGGACATGGGCCAATAAAAATCCTACCTAATAAAAGCTAACTGTCGCTGCGTCCAGCAGTTTTGTCCCTGTGTCCCAGGAATTTTGCTACTGTGCATGTGCGCAGTAACTGACAGCTGGGACCAGGGAGCTGGACGGGCGAGCGAGGTGGGCGGGTGCGCCGGGGCGCGCGCTCGGCACGCGGCGGTTGCGTGCGCAGCGTGCGCGTGCATGCGCACTGCCGGCGGCGGCGGCTGTAGACCTAGAGCCCGTTTTTAAATGGGCTGGGTCTACTAGTCATTCATAAAATGAACTGTGACATTCTCCAGCTACAAGTAAACAAGAGTGACATCCCCAGATAAAAATAGCTTCATTCAATCATACATACCTTGCATCACTTTCACTGGTGATATGAAGCCGTCAATCAACGCTTTGTTTTTTTGTTACCTCAACACTAATATTCTATTATCTGTCTTCTTATAGGTTCCTCTGCACTAACTCTGCAAATTGTTTTATGTATATTTGGTGGAGCCTTGTTATTATTGCTGCCGTTTGCGCTCTACAGAATTGGTATGTCTATCTTATATAACCATATTCATAATTACAAATAGTCTGCCACAAAGGGATAGTCCTCCCAAAACTCTGGTCTGGTCTTATAGTGGACAGTAGTGGGCCTCTTACATATTACACAACATATGCTCGGACTGATTTACTGAATCTGCAGAACAGCTGCGAACATAAGAGACAGAGCAAACCTGCTAATACAAGTATACAGTATATAAGCAACCACAGCAACAATTCCTGAATTAATGATAAAGCGCTCACTATGGTGCTGTAGATGACTGTGGTCACACAACCAGTGATTTACTAACCTCTCATTGGGCTTGATTCACAAAGCGGTGCTAACCTAGTTAGCACGCCTAAAGACTTTTGGGCATGATAAGCATTGCACTAAGTAGGTTAGCACCGCTTTGAGGGAAAAAACTCACACGCAAGGTTTTGCGCGCAAAGTCCGGTGCGCGCGAAACGTCACATAGGGTTTGCAAAACTTTGCGCGCGAGTTTATTTTATCACACCTAAATTGAGTTTAGGCGTGATAATGGGCTTTTCACCAGCGTGCTAACAGTTAGCACGGCTTTGTGAATCAAGCCCATTGAGTTCACTATGATCTGATATGACTATGAGAGGGTTACAAAAGTTTGCCATCTACAGACAATGTTCAAATAATCCACTCCAGGATTGCTGGATGTCTAATGTTTTCTCCAATGTTAGCAAATTATCCACAACATTTTCCAGTTAAAGTTCTCAGTTTTGTTCCCCATGTACGTGGTTCACCTGTGCTACCCTATAGGAAGCCTTGTGCCTTATCACTGGCAAATAAGCAGATGGTGTCACACGCCCCCTACTGGCCAGACCGCCTAGCACCTCCCAATCTGCTTCAGCCCAAAGTCCATCCAAACTCGTGGATGCAATTGATGTGCCGGAGTAGCTGGAATTAGGCAAACAGACAAGCCAGGAGGGAACGCGTGAAACACCAACAATTTTATACGCATAATTGTATGGTATAAAGGCTGCCGTCACCTCTTTTATTCGGGAAAAGAGGAACCCACTATCTACCCTGAGCTAAGAAAGAAAGTGTTAACACAAACTATTCTTACCGAAACAATACAATACTCTGGGTAGCGTCGCTCTAGACAAGCAAGGTTTGTTCTGCGATACTCAAATCAGGTAAATAACTTTTTATCATTTTATTACTAACATGTAATAACATTATTAATATTACAGAGAAATTATTATGAATGACAATTATGAAAATTGTAGCAAACAACATGAAATAAAAAGGGAAAGTGAAGAATTTAAGATTTAAGATTTTGGAAGAAGTCTGAGTTTTTGGAAATGCAGAGTCCTTTAACCTCCCCAGCGGTATGGACAGAAATGCCCATCCATAAAAACATGCTGTGAACAGTATAAACGTGCATACACATCAATACTCTCCTGCACTGTATACTAGACCCTTGCTTGACACATTTTGGCAAGTTACAGGAAAAAAAAAGTTTTAAAAATAAATTTTATCACTTTTTGCAAAGAAATCCTGGGGAAATTGAATGCCGGGGAGGTTAACAGCCCCAGCTTAAGAAAGCTATCTCCATAGGCTCCTTTAGAAGTTGTTTGTTCAATGGAAATTTTGAGATTAAAGATGGCTGCAAGGTCTGCTATTTTTGAAGAATCTGCCTTGCAGGTTGGAATGGGAGTCCTGCCCCGCCCCCCTGCTCTAGGCTGACACTTCCTTACATTTGGAGGGGCAAAGTTGGTCATTAATGTATACTTCATCCATACTTCAGTCATCACTAATCACACGCATACAATAATAGCATATTCATGACCTATGAAAAATGTGCAACATTTTGATACCAAACACAATTTCCCTGTATGAAATATTGAAATATTAAACTAATATTTTATAACCAATGTTTGCTCATATTTACTAACATCACCCAGGATTCGGAAATATACTTTTTCTAGGGATGAAAGTTATGGTTTATTGGGAACAAGAATAAACTATGAAATGGCTTATTTTTATCCTGTGAACACAGCTCTCTTGTGGCTCTTGAGACAAGAATCTGCCCCCTATAGCTTGAGGCTAGGGTACGAGTGCCACAACAGTGTCCTCCTAACACAGTTATCAGTTTAACTATCTTCTGCAATTCAAACTCTGCATAATATCAACAATAAACCCACACTAAAATAATAAAACTGTTATAATTGTGTTTTTCATGAATAATTCTGATGATACTGACATCCTATCAGGGTCGGGAGGTGTGGCTTTTCCTCCACCACCTGGGTTTAGAGGCACAAGCTGGGGAGTGGCTGGGCTGCCTGATTGGACATCACTAAGGTCTTCGGGTGAAGTAGGTGGAGGTACATTCATAGTGGATAACCTCTGATGCCGTTGAGAAGGCTCAAATTAACTTTTCTGCCGAGCTCTTTGTATTCAAACTGGAGATATGCAAGGAAACAGGATGATAGCCTGATAGGTATCGGGAAATAATACATTCAAAGCCTTGCAGCTGAGTACAAGAGGCATGCAGCTGTTCGGGGAGAAGGGCTCCCTCCCCGAACAGCTGCACGCCTCTTGTACTCAGCTGCAGGGCTTTGAATGTAGTATTTCCCGGACTGGGACACTAAGGGCTCACCAGGAAAGTTTCAGCCTTGCACCCACTCCCCCCGCCCCCAATTTGGGCTCACATACGCATGTACTCTAGAAATTTTGCGCAGATGTCAGTGCTATATAATTAATTTGGTAGGACATTAGACTATGGTAGGGAATAGATTGTGAACTCACTCTATAACAGGGAGACGGCTACATGCGCCACAGCAAAAAAATGGAAGTGGCCATGCACTGGAACATGGGCGTGGCCATGATGGGTCATAGGCAGACCCAAAAATACACAAAATAAGTAGCAATGTTATTCACAAAGAGTGGGTCTGACAAAATAAACTTTAGATAAAATAATGAAGTAGTAACATGCCTCATGATAATTCATCAAGTACTTCAATGCCGCTAGATAAAAATATTAGGTAGTCACACATATCCAGATAAAATAATTAAGTATCCAGGTGCCTTACAGTAAACAAAAAAAATAGCCAGGTGCATCAAAATAAAATCATTTATTAAGCAAATGGGCCCTGTATACATAAATTAAGTAGCCATGTTCCCCAGAAAATAGAATTAAGTAGCCATGTCCCATATATATCAGTATTAGGTAGCCAGGGCTGGATGGGGGGGGGGGGGGGGGGGGGGGTTGGGTGCTTTGCTGGACGCTACTGCCTGCAATGCTGGGCAGCCTTAGAGCATGCAGGGCCTGAGGCAAGTGTCACATGAAGGGTCTAGAGCCTGAGTATAGTTGCCCCTAGTATAGGTAGCCAGCTATAGGTGTCCCCATTATAGGTAGTTAGCTATAGGCACCCCCAGTATAGGTAGAAAATTATAGGTGTCCCAAGTATAGGTAGCGAGCTATAGGTGTCCCCAGTATAGGTGTAGAGGTAGTTATCTATAGGTGTCCCCAGTATAGGTAGTTATAGGTGTCCCAGTATAGAAAGTTAGCATTAGGTGGCCCCTGTAACGATCGGTGTAACACAGAGAGGATCTGATTACCGGTGAACTGCAGTCTCACCAGGAATACAGAATATACCTGATTATTGGTGATCTGCAGTATCACCGATAATCAGATATATCTACTAACCTCTGGACACCAGAGAGAACAAGTGAGTGTTAGGTGCAACAGTATACTTTAAGTACTTCTCCAGAAGTATGTTCCTTCCTATGGCCTAGACTCTCCAGGGGGGAGGAGCTAGGCTGAGGGTAGGAAGGACAGAGCGTGAGTGACACCCGAGAGGGAGGGTGTCACTAACAGGTCTGGGAACTGCCTCTAACAGTAAGGCCAGTTCTCGAGGTCGGCAAGCCAGGTCGTTAACACACAGACAGATAAGGTACAGATTCAGGAGGCAGATACGGAATCCAATAACCAGACAGGGTTTGGCAACGGAATATCAGAATAGCACAGTACAGAATCAGGAGGCAAATACAGAGTCCAGGAACGAGCAGAGTTTGGCAACAGGATATCAGAAATAGCAAGGTACAAGATCAGAGTTCAGAGGAATAGTCAGGCAGGCAAAAGGTCAAAACAAATAATACAATTCAATGTTCCTAATGCTAAGGTGTGAACGCCTTGATGTCAACACCTTTGGAAACTATGCTAGAATATAGATACAGACAAGGTCTGAGTGCTACCACGTTGTGATCGCAACAGCAGACAACCAGAGAATGCCCAGCACCCAGTATATATAGTAAAGCGCTCTCCAGCGCCTCCCCTAAGTGCTGGACCAATGGCAGGTGGTGAAAATGTCAGCTGACCCGCCTGGTCAGCTGACCCTTTTCTGGCTGTCATATAAGCTCTGCCTCTCAGCGCGCGCGCGCGTCCTTCTGAATCTGTGTGGACTAGCAGTCCCAGCCACACCAGACATCTCTTGCAATGTAGCCATTGATTCAGGCGCGGGGACCGCCGCCCCGCTCTCTAAGTGAGCGGCGGTTTCCCCGCGTCCGGCCGCAATGTCAGCTGCTCTGCCATGCGTGCAATCTGCCGCCTCCAACGCGGACTCCACCGCTCTGCCCATGCGGCATGCGGAGGTTTCTCCGCGTTGTGCCGCCATGTTAGACGCGGAAACAGCCGCCTCACTCTGAGCCTTTGCGGCGGCTTTTCCGCGTTTCCTCAGGAGTGGACTCCGGACAGCTCCTACCAGGCTTCTCAGGATGCAACGCATGGAACTCCCTTCTTAATTTGTCAGCATGCATGCGACATTCAGGTACCCAAGATCTCTCCACAACACCACACCCTTTCCAATGAACCAGATATTGTACTGAGTTCTGAACTATGCGAGAGTCTAAAATCTTCTCTACTTCGTACTCAGGTTGGTCATCTATCATCACCGGAGGAGGAGGAGTGGGACCCACATGAACTGCTGGCTTAAGCAGGGACACGTGAAAGGATCTCACGCCGCGCATACTGGCAGGGAGGTCAATGGCATAAGTGACATCGTTGAACTTTCTAGTCACTGGGAATGGACCCACATACCTGGGCCCCAACTTAGCCGAGGGCTGTTTCAAGGTCAAGTGACGTGTGGACACCCAGACTACATCTCCTGGCAAAAACCTCCACTCCAATGAGCGTCTCTTGTCAGCTTGACCTTTTTGACTTTGAAACGCCTTCTCCAAGTTATTTTTCCCAATCCACCATATATCTTTAAATGACATTTGCCAGGCCTTCAGAGCTGGAAACGGAGGGGAGGCGACTGGCAATGGGGAGAATTTAGGCAATTTTCCGGTCACTACCTGGAATGGACAAAATCCTGAAGAGGAACTTTTTAAATTATTGTGCGCAAATTCTGCGAAGGGTAAAAACTTGACCCAAACATTTTGCGCTTCTGCAACGTAACACCCCAAAAACTGTTCCAATGATTGATTGACTCTTTCCGTCTGACCATTGGTCTGTGGGTGGTAGCCCGACGAAAATGACAGTTCCATGCCCATTTGGTGACAGAATGCCCTCCAAAATCTGGAAACAAATTGGACTCCCCTATCTGACACGATGTTTTCCGGAATGCCATGCAATCGGAAAAAATGGATGATGAACAAATCGGCCAATTCCTAGGCCGAGGGGAGTCCTTTCAAGGGCACAAAATGGGCCATTTTACTAAAGCGGTCGACTACCACCCAAATGACCGACATGCCCTCAGACCTGGGGAGCTCACCCACAAAATCCATGGACAAGTGGGTCCATGGCTCACTCGGGGTGGGCAAAGGCTGCAATCTTCGCACAGATGCCAGTCGGGAGGGCTTACTCCTCGCACACACCACACACTCTCTAACAAACTCTTTGCAATCGGCTGATAGAGACGGCCACCAAGCGCATCTGGCTACAAGGTCCTGTGTTCTGGAGGTCCCAGGGTGTCCCGCATTCCTGTGTGTATGGAACATCTGCAAAATCTGAAGGCGAAATGGCAGTGGGATAAACATAACCCCTTTGGGCTTCCCCTCCGGGATGTCCTGCTGAAAAGGACCTAAAGTCTCTGTCCAATCTTCCCAAGTCTCAGTTGTAGCTAGTACCAGTCTCTGTGGGACAATGGTCTCTGGGGGGAGGGCTGTGCTGTCTCTGGCTCAAAGCATCTAGACAGGGCATCTGCCTTAATGTTTTTGCTCCCTGGGGTGTACGTAATTATAAATCTGAATCTCGAGAAGAACAATGACCATCGAGCCTGATGGGGGCTTAATCTCTTGGCTCCCTCGATGTATTCTAAATTTTTGTGGTCAGTGTAAACTGTAATCATATGTTCTGCTCCTTCCAACCAATGACGCCATTCTTCAAAGGCCAATTTGATGGCCAGGAGCTCCCTGTTGCCTATATCGTAGTTTCTCTCTGCCGGAGAGAACCTACGAGAAAAGTAGGCACATGGGTGCAATCTGCCCTGCAACCCTGACCGCTGGGACAGCACAGCCCCTACCCCGACCTCTGAGGCGTCCACCTCAACAATAAAGGGATAGGAAGTGTCAACGTGTCTCAGGATGGGTGCAGAGCAAAACAAATCTTTCAAAGTGGAGAATGCATGCAGAGCCTCTGGAGACCAGTGGGTAGTATCTGCCCCTTTCTTAGTGAGACAGGTGAGGGGTGCAATAACAGTGGAGTACCCCTTTATGAACCTTTATAGTAATTGGCAAAGCCTAGAAATCTCTGAAGAGATTTTAACCCCACTGGTTGAGGCCATTCCAACACAGCAGAAACCTTGGCAGGATCCATAGACAGGCCAGAGGTGGAAATAATGTACCCTAAAAAGGTGACAGATGTTACCTCGAAAATGCATTTCTCCAATTTGGCGTAAAGCATGTTTTGTCTTAGTTTATCCAATACAAACTTGACATGTGTCCTGTGCTCAGAGAGGTTGTAAGAAAAGATAAGTATATCATCTAGGTATACCAACACAAACTTGCCCAATACCTCCCTGAATACCTCATTAATCAGTTCCTGAAAGACGGCCGGGGCGTTACACAGCCCGAAGGGCATCACCAGGTACTCGTAATGCCCGTCGGGCGTGTTAAAGGCCGTCTTCCATTCATCGCCCTTTCTGATCCGCACCAGGTTGTATGCACCCCGTAAATCCAACTTTGAAAAGATCTTAGCGTCGGTTATCTGTGTAAACAAGTCATCTATCAAGGGCAAAGGGTAGCGATTCTTTACTGTGATTTTATTCAGGCCCCGGTAATCAATGCAGGGTCGCAGGCCTCCGTCTTTTTTCTTAACAAAAAAGAAACCTGTCTTAATAAATGTGACCCTTTGGGTCATATTTCCAGAAGATCGGGGTCTTAACTCAAAGTAAGATAACACTCTACTTTTAAAATTTCGGAAGTCAGATCTGTCACCAGAAAATTTCTCGGGTACAGGCAAACGTATATCAGAGCTAGGAGGGGATAGCACCTCATCCACTGCTGTCTGGAGGGTTTGTAAAGAACCAGACAAGGCTTCAATCATAGTCTTGTGACTACCCAGCACTTGGTTGATGTTTTTCACCGAAGTGGCAAGTGCGCCCAGACGGTCAGTGTGTGCGTCCATTTGCATCTTTGGTCTGCCGTTCTGTAACGATCGGTGTAACACAGAGAGGATCTGATTACCGGTGAACTGCAGTCTCACCAGGAATACAGAATATACCTGATTATTGGTGATCTGCAGTATCACCGATAATCAGATATATCTACTAACCTCTGGACACCAGAGAGAACAAGTGAGTGTTAGATGCAACAGTATACTTTGAGTACTTCTCCAGAAGTATGTTCCTTCCTATGGCTTAGACTCTCCAGGGGGGAGGAGCTAGGCTGAGGGTAGGAAGGACAGAGCGTGAGTGACACCCGAGAGGGAGGGTGTCACTAACAGGTCTGGGAACTGCCTCTAACAGTAAGGCCAGTTCTCGAGGTCGGCAAGCCAGGTCGTTAACACACAGACAGATAAGGTACAGATTCAGGAGGCAGATACGGAATCCAATAACCAGACAGGGTTTGGCAACGGAATATCAGAAAAGCACAGTACAGAATCAGGAGGCAAGTACAGAGTCCAGGAACGAGCAGAGTTTGGCAACAGGATATCAGAAATAGCAAGGTACAAGATCAGAGTTCAGAGGAATAGTCAGGCAGGCAAAAGGTCATAACAAATAATACAATTCAATGTTCCTAATGCTAAGGTGTGAACGCCTTGATGTCAACACCTTTGGAAACTATGCTAGAATATAGATACAGACAAGGTCTGAGTGCTACCACGTTGTGATCGCAACAGCAGACAACCAGAGAATGCCCAGCACCCAGTATATATAGTAAAGCGCTCTCCAGCGCCTCCCCTAAGTGCTGGACCAATGGCAGGTGGTGAAAATGTCAGCTGACCCGCCTGGTCAGCTGACCCTTTTCTGGCTGTCATATAAGCTCTGCCTCTCAGCGCGCGCGCGCGTCCTTCTGAATCTGTATGGACTAGCAGTCCCAGCCACACCAGACATGTCTTGCAATGTAGCCATTGATTCAGGCGCGGGGACCGCCGCCCCGCTCTCTAAGCGAGCGGCGGTTTCCCCGCGTCCGGCCGCAATGTCAGCTGCTCTGCCATGCGTGCAATCTGCCGCCTCCAACGCGGACTCCACCGCTCTGCCCATGCGGCGGTTTCTCCGCGTTGTGCCGCCATGTTAGACGCGGAAACAGCCGCCTCACTCTGAGCCTTTGCGGCGGCTTTTCCGCGTTTCCTCACAGCCCCATAGTTATTTATAGGTGTCCCCAAAAGCCTGGAAGGGGGAGCTTGCTGGCACACAGCAGTGGAGAGGGGGCCCAACTCCCCCCTACCTCACCTGGGCCCCCCTCCTGCTGCGCTCTCCCTCCAATTTTTAGTGCAGTAGTGGGCTGGTGGCAGCGGGCGGGGAATGACTCACCTCATCCTAGATCCAGATGCCGGTGTTCTGCCGCAGAGTCTCTGCGTGTCACGTATCTTACATCTCCAATGCCACTCACTGTACTTCAGGAAGTACAGTGAGAGGCATAGGAGACGGAAGACAAGTGATGCGCAGTGACGCAGATCCCTGGCGCCTGGACCGCAGGAGAAGCAAGTAGTCCCCTGCCCGGCCGCTGCCATTGTGCGAAATTCTGGAAGGGGGAGTGCGGAAAGGGGGGCCCCAGGTGAGGGAGGGGGGAGTAGGTCCCCCTCCCCACCGCTGTGTGCCCAAGCCCACCATTCCTGTGCTGCTACCCCCTCCTCTCCTGCTGCTCGGTGCAGGGCCTGGGAAGGCCCATTTAAAGTTAAAGGGGCTAGGCTGTATGGCTGGGCCTACTTACTCTAATTCAGCTGTGTCTACCAACAAAGTTAAAACAGAGAGCAGATAGTACTACATGTCCATAGAGTCCCAAATTCTAGTACATCTATAAAGAGTCCCAAATCCCAGTACATCTACACTATATAGGGCCCCAAAGCTCACTACTTCTTTAGTTACATTGTTACAAAGTAGTACATCTAAGTACATTCATATAGAGTACCAAATTTCATTACATCTTTATAAAGTACAAAATCTCAGTGAATCTGCTGAAAACACACCTGTTCAGACAAGCCTATAATTTGCTATAGGCAGCACTAAAGGCACACTAACCCTTGTGTTTCCTTCCCTGTTGTTTCCTCCCCACTACCCTCTAGATTGTAAGCTCGCAAGGGCAGGGACCTCCTCCTAGTGTTTCTCATACGGCTGTAATTTTAACATATGCACATGTACCAACTACACATCAACTATGCATGTATTTGTATGTATTCTATTAAATGTCATGACTGTACAGTCTCTAGTATTTCTTATGTATATTTATTCCCCATTATTTGTTTGTACTATGTACAACGCTACGGAAGATGTTGGCGCTATATAAATAAAAATAATAATAATAATTGCTATTTCTCAGGGGAGCGCTGCAGAGGACCAAACAGTGACAAGTAATAAGTAAGGGTAAAGTACTGTAGGCATGCTATAATTCAGCATCATCAATAAAGCTGCAGGATCCATATTATTATACATACGCATTCTATACTTGTATATACACACTAAGCAGCCTGGTCATCTGGCGTATATGGCTAATTTTACCAGCTATTTCAGGCAATGCTGCTTTGTCTGCAGTGAAAAGTGAAACAGTGCCCTCTACTGTTCTGTGCACTTTCTTTGCAAACCTCAGCATTCCTCCAGAAACGCAAACTAAATAATAATTATTTGCACTAATTACTACTGTCTCTTGATATACTGTGAATGCTGCTGTATGTAACAGTGAAACCAAGCTAGCCAATCTGAGTTCTGTCATCTTTTATGAATAGACCACTATGTAAATCAGATTATCATGAACTAACATGAACAATGCTATAGAACAATACAATTCCACACCATATCATAATAATAATCCTCTATATAAAACCCCTGTGTCCCTGCGTCACGCTGTCCCTGTGTAGCTAGGTCCATGCTTTTTGCTACTGCGCATGTGCGTAGCACGGACGCAGCCTCACAGAGACAGGAGGACGGGGCCAGGGAGCCGGGCGGGCGTGTGAGCGGGCGGCAAGGTGTACGGCGGGTTTGCGCGCAGTGGGCGTGTGCTCGTGTGCGGCGGATGCACGTGCAGTAACATGCGGCGGCGAGAAACAGGCCCTAGAGCCCGTTTTTAAATGGGCTTGGGTCTACTAGTAATAATAATAATACCATAGAACAAGAAGGAATACTAGTGCTTAAGTCACACTCCAAATGAGCCAATCCAAAATGTCACAGCAGCCACAGAATTACAATACATAGTGGAAAACAAACATAAAACCAATATTCCTCAGCACTGGCTTTCCCACACTCTGGTAAAACCACCTGCAGTCAACAAGTGCTCAACATATGGAGAAGTCGACCCTCAATGTGAGTGATAGTAACACAATTGATGTAAGTTTATATACTATTTTAATTAAAAGTGTACCCCCCTTTGGAAACCTAAACCTGACTGCTTGCTTATATTTATGGTGGTGGCCACTTCTCCATGTGTTGAGCACAGGGTGGCTGCAGGTGGTTTTACCAGAGTGTGGGAAATCCAGCGCTGAGAATTATTGGTTTTAAAGCTAATACCATGAGGCAGGTTGCACACCTATTAATTGAGGTGCAAGCACCACATCCCACCACAGAAATGAGCCTTCATACGGTGAAGCGACAAGGTCATATGCATATAGTTATGTACTCCCTGCTGGGCAGGAAATGCGTCACTGGGATTACCCAGTTGTATGGGTAATGCCCATTGCATGCCCGTTGTACTGCACTCCCGCGCCAACACTTTTATTTAAATTTCGTTTAGGTGTGCTTTAAAATATTGGAGGCAGAGCATCAGCACATAAGTCAGGTAACTGGCAGTGTTTATTAGAGAATGAAGATGGCAGCCTCCATATTCCTATCACTTCAGGTAATGCACATTATAAAAGGTACAGTTTTAGGTACCATTACAGTTGGCAGCATCATTAGCTCAGTAGCTGGGCCTGATATAACAGTGGCTCTGGAAAGCCTCTCACTAAGCTTAAAAACTATTACGAGTAGTATAAACCTTACAAGCCTCTGAGATGTGGAAGCTACAGTCATTTGTAGACTTTGTAAGTTCTCAATCCTCTCTAATGTTCACCTGTATTTGTAAATAGAATGTTCATTCTTTTTCATTCTAATCAACAGGAAAAGCTTTCTATTCTGGTAAAAGGTATGTCTTTCTTATGTCATTGCAAGAACTAACATGCTTTCAAGTCTATAACTATGTTGTGGTGTAATTAGGGAAATTAGCGCCTAGGGCATGTCGCGATTTGAAGTGGGTGCTACAGCTTGAAGAGGGTCATGGTTAGTAAATGATGTGACAAATAAATAGCTCAGTGTGTACAACCCCCCCCCCCCCCCACACACACACACACACACACACACACACACCAAATAAAAATAAAAATAGGCAACTGCATATTAGCCAAATAACAACTAGGCACCATGTTCTCAAATAACAAAATAAGGCATGCATTCCTCCAATATACCATATTTAGGAAGCTTATCCCAGTGTGAGACCAAACCAGCATGACATACCCCAGTAACTAACAGACAGCATCCTATGACAGACTCTAATAGCAAACAGAACCTTATATAAGCCTCCTAAAAATAGACATTACTCCAGTAATAGACAGCAACCCAGTAAAAAAAATTAGTTCTTCTGCTCTGTACACTCCAGCTCACTGTCACTATGGCTGGGGTAGGGCAACTGCACTCCTGTGTTTTGATACTCTTCATTCCAGCCAGCAATGTATCTACACCATTCGCCATCTCCCAGTCTCCAATCCCCCAATCACGTCTTCTGTGATTTTAAATCCCTCGTGGAGAAGGAAGTCAGGAGATGAACACTGACTGAGATGAAGAATATTGAGACACAACACAGTCACCCAACTTCAAACACAGTGACAGCAGGCAGTGGGTCAAAACCACATATTAACTGAATAACTACACACCATTATTATTAGTATTGATTTATAAAGCACCAACATATTTTGTGGCACTGTACACATTATAGTATATCTACAAGGTCCTTACAGAGGTCTAGATTTTAGTATAAGTAGAATGCCCTTAGAGGACAGGTGAATTTCTCACGCAACTATGGCTCCACCCATAGGGAACAATGGGGTTGGATCTTCAGCAGTTATTTAATAGATATGGGGACCCCGAGAAGATTGCTAGAAAAAAAAATCCCAGCCATTCAGTACACACTAACGATAAAGGAATTATTATTACTATATAAGTAAAACATAAAAATGTCATTTAACGTTAATATAAATGCTTAAACTCTACAGATTAGCGGTGCTGGGTGATAACTCACACAAAGCTACGGTAATCCATTGAAATACACACACATGCACACACCGGCACTAAGCTACTGCCATCCAATGAAACAGACACACACATGCACACACCGGCACTAAGCTACTGCAATCCAATGAAACAGACACACACATGCACACACCGGCACTAGGCTACTGCAATCTAATGAAACAGACACACACATGCACACACCGGCACTAAGCTACTGCCATCCAATGAAACAGACACACACATGCACACACCGGCACTAGGCTACTGCAATCCAATGGAACAGACACACACATGCACACACCGGCACTAAGCTACTGCAATCCAATGAAATAGACACACACATGCACACACACGCACTGAGCTACTGCAATCCAATGAAATAGACACACACATGCACACACACGCACTAGGCTACTGCAATCCAATGAAATAGACACACACATGCACACACCGGAACTAGGCTACTGCAATCCAATGAAATAGACACACACATGCACACACACGCACTAAGCTACTGCACTCCAATGAAATAGACACACACATGCACACACCAGCACTAGGCTACTGCAATCCAATGAAATAGACACACACATGCACACACACGCACTAAGCTACTGCAATCCAATGAAATAGACACACACATGCACACACACGCACTAAGCTACTGCAATCCAATGAAACAGACACACACATGCACACACCGGCACTAAGCTACTGCAATCCAATGAAATAGACACACACATGCACACACACGCACTAAGCTACTGCAATCCAATGAAATAGACACACACATGCACACACGCACTAAGCTGCTGCAATCCAATGAAACAGACACACACATGCACACACAGGCACTAAGCTACTGCCATCCAATGAAACAGACACACACATGCACACACAGGCACTAAGCTACTGCCATCCAATGAAACAGACACACACCGGCACTAAGATACTGCAATCCAATGAAATAGACACACACATGCACACACCAGCACTAAGCTCCTGCAATCCACTGAAATAGACACACACATGCAAACACCAGCACTAAGCTCCTGCAATCCACTGAAATAGACACACACATGCACACACCGGCACTAAGCTACTGCAATCCAATGAAACAGACACACACATGCACACACCGGCACTAGGCTACTGCAATCCAATGAAACAGACACACACATGCACACACCGGCACTAAGCTACTGCAATCCAATGAAACAGACACACACATGCACACACCGGCACTAAGCTACTGCCATCCAATGGAACAGACACACACATGCACACACCGGCACTAAGCTACTGCAATCCAATGAAACAGACACACACATGCACACACCGGCACTAGGCTACTGCAATCCAATGAAACAGACACACACATGCACACCTCGGCACTAAGCTACTGCAATCCAATGAAATAGACACACACATGCACACACCGGCACTAAGCTACTGCAATCCAATGAAACAGACACACACATGCACACCTCGGCACTAAGCTACTGCAATCCAATGAAATAGACACACACATGCACACACCGGCACTAAGCTTCTGCAATCCAATGAAACAGACACACACATGCACACACCGGCACTAAGCTACTGCAATCCAATGAAACAGACACACACATGCACACACCGGCACTAAGCTACTGCAATCCAATGAAACAGACACACACATGCACACACCGGCACTAAGCTACTGCAATCCAATGAAACAGACACACACATGCACACACCGGCACTAAGCTACTGCAATCCAATGAAACAGACACACACATGCACACCTCGGCACTAAGCTACTGCAATCCAATGAAATAGACACACACATGCACACACCGGCACTAGGCTACTGCAATCCAATGGAACAGACACACACATGCACACACCGGCACTAAGCTACTGCAATCCAATGAAAAAGACACACACATGCACACACCGGCACTAAGCTACTGCAATCCAATGAAACAGACACACACATGCACACACCGGCACTAAGCTACTGCAATCCAATGAAACAGACACACACATGCACACACCGGCACTAAGCTACTGCAATCCAATGAAACAGACACACACATGCACACACCGGCACTAAGCTACTGCAATCCAATGAAACAGACACACACATGCACACACAGGCACTAAGCTACTGCAATCAAATGAAACAGACACACACATGCACACACCGGCACTAGGCTACTGCAATCCAATGAAACAGACACACACATGCACACACCGGCACTAGGCTACTGCAATCCAATGAAACAGACACACACATGCACACACCGGCACTTAGCGACGGCAATCCAATGAAATAGACACACACATGCACACACAGGCACTAAGCTACTGCCATCTAATGAAATAGACACACACATGCACACACCGGCACTAGGCTACTGCAATCCAATGGAACAGACACACACATGCACACACCGGCACTAAGCTACTGCAATCCAATGAAACAGACACACACATGCACACACCGGCACTTAGCGACGGCAATCCAATGAAATAGACACACACATGCACACACAGGCACTAAGCTACTGCCATCTAATGAAATAGACACACACATGCACACACCGGCACTAGGCTACTGCAATCCAATGGAACAGACACACACATGCACACACCGGCACTAAGCTACTGCAATCCAATGAAACAGACAAACACATGCACACACCGGCACTAGGCTACTGCAATCCAATGAAACAGACACACACATGCACACACCGGCACTAAGCTACTGCAATCCAATGAAACAGACACACACATGCACACACCGGCACTAAGCTACTGCAATCCAATGAAACAGACACACACATGCACACACCGTCACTAAGCTACTGCAATCAAATGAAACAGACACACACATGCACACACCGGCACTAGGCTACTGCAATCCAATGAAACAGACACACACATGCACACACCGGCACTAGGCTACTGCAATCCAATGAAACAGACACACACATGCACACACCGGCACTAGGCTACTGCAATCCAATGAAACAGACACACACATGCACACACCGCCACTAGGCTACTGCAATCCAATGAAACAGACACACACATGCACACACCGGCACTTAGCTATGGCAATCCAATGAAATAGACACACACATGCACACACCGGCACTAGGCTACTGCAATCCAATGGAACAGGCACACACATGCACACACCGGCACTAAGCTACTGCAATCCAATGAAATAGACACACACATGCACACACCAGCACTAAGCTACTGCAATCCAATGAAACAGACACACACATGCACACCTCGGCACTAAGCTACTGCAATCCAATGAAATAGACACACACATGCACACACCGGCACTAAGCTACTGCAATCCAATGAAACAGACACACACATGCACACACCGGCACTAAGCTACTGCAATGCAATGAAACAGACACACACATGCACACACCGGCACTAGGCTACTGCAATCCAATGGAACAGACACACACATGCACACACCGGCACTAAGCTACTGCAATCCAATGAAACAGACACACACATGCACACACCGGCACTAGGCTACTGCAATCTAATGAAACAGACACACACATGCACACACCGGCACTAAGCTACTGCCAATGAAACAGACACACACATGCACACACCGGCACTAAGCTACTGCAATCCAATGAAACAGACACACACATGCACACACCGTCACTAAGCTACTGCAATCCAATGAAACAGACACACACATGCACACACCGGCACTAAGCTACTGCAATCCAATGAAACAGACACACACATGCACACACCGGCACTAGGCTACTGCAATCCAATGAAACAGACACACACATGCACACACCGGCACTAGGCTACTGCAATCCAATGAAACAGACACACACATGCACACACCGCCACTTAGCTATGGCAATCCAATGAAATAGACACACACATGCACACACCGGCACTAGGCTACTGCAATCCAATGGAACAGACACACACATGCACACACCGGCACTAAGCTACTGCAATCCAATGAAACAGACACACACATGCACACACCAGCACTAAGCTACTGCAATCCAATGAAACAGACACACATATGCACACCTCGGCACTAAGCTACTGCAATCCAATGAAATAGACACACACACATGCACACACCGGCACTAAGCTACTGCAATCCAATGAAACAGACACACACATGCACACACCGTCACTAAGCTACTGCAATCCAATGAAACAGACACACACATGCACACACCGGCACTAAGCTACTGCAATCCAATGAAACAGACACACACATGCACACACCGGCACTAAGCTACTGCAATCCAATGAAACAGACACACACATGCACACACCGGCACTAAGCTACTGCAATCCAATGAAACAGACACACACATGCACACACCGGCACTTAGCTACGGCAATCCAATGAAATAGACACACACATGCACACACAGGCACTAAGCTACTGCCATCCAATGAAATAGACACACACATGCACACACCGGCACTAGGCTACTGCAATCCAATGGAACAGACACACACATGCACACACCGGCACTAAGCTACTGCAATCCAATGAAACAGACACACACACATGCACACACCGGCACTAGGCTACTGCAATCCAATGAAACAGACACACACATGCACACACCGGCACTAAGCTACTGCAATCCAATGAAACAGACACACACATGCACACACCGGCACTAAGCTACTGCAATCCAATGAAACAGACACACACATGCACACACCGGCACTAAGCTACTGCAATCCAATGAAACAGACACACACATGCACACACCGTCACTAAGCTACTGCAATCCAATGAAATAGACACACACATGCACACACAGGCACTAGGCTACTGCCATCCAATGAAATAGACACACACATGCACACACCGGCACTAGGCTACTGCAATCCAATGAAACAGACACACACATGCACACACCGGCACTAAGCTACTGCAATCCAATGAAACAGACACACACATGCACACACCGGCACTAGGCTACTGCAATCCAATGAAACAGACACACACATGCACACACCGGCACTAAGCTACTGCAATCCAATGAAACAGACACACACATGCACACACCGGCACTAAGCTACTGCAATCCAATGAAACAGACATACACATGCACACACCGGCACTAAGCTACTGCAATCCAATGAAACAGACACACACATGCACACACCGTCACTTAGCTACTGCAATCCAATAAAACAGACACACACATGCACACACCGGCACTTAGCTACGGCAATCCAATGAAATAGACACACACATGCACACACAGGCACTAAGCTACTGCCATCCAATGAAATAGACACACACATGCACACACCGGCACTAGGCTACTGCAATCCAATGGAACAGACACACACATGCACACACCGGCACTAAGCTACTGCAATCCAATGAAACAGACACACACACATGCACACACCGGCACTAGGCTACTGCAATCCAATGAAACAGACACACACATGCACACACCGGCACTAAGCTACTGCAATCCAATGAAACAGACACACACATGCAAACACCGGCACTAAGCTACTGCAATCCAATGAAACAGACACACACATGCACACACCGGCACTAAGCTACTGCAATCCAATGAAACAGACACACACATGCACACACCGTCACTAAGCTACTGCAATCCAATGAAATAGACACACACATGCACACACAGGCACTAAGCTACTGCCATCCAATGAAATAGACACACACATGCACACACCGGCACTAGGCTACTGCAATCCAATGGAACAGACACACACATGCACACACCGGCACTAAGCTACTGCAATCCAATGAAACAGACACACACATGCACACACCGGCACTAGGCTACTGCAATCCAATGAAACAGACACACACATGCACACACCGGCACTAAGCTACTGCAATCCAATGAAACAGACACACACATGCACACACCAGCACTAAGCTACTGCAATCCAATGAAACAGACACACACATGCACACACCGGCACTAAGCTACTGCAATCCAATGAAACAGACACACACATGCACACACCGTCACTTAGCTACTGCAATCCAATAAAACAGACACACACATGCACACACCGGCACTAAGCTACTGCAATCCAATGAAACAGACACACACATGCACACACCGGCACTAGGCTACTGCAATCCAATGAAACAGACACACACATGCACACACCGGCACTAAGCTACTGCAATCCAATGAAACAGACACACACATGCACACACCGGCACTAGGCTACTGCAATCCAATGAAACAGACACACACATGCACACACCGGCACTAAGCTACTGCAATCCAATGAAACAGACACACACATGCACACACCGGCACTAAGCTACTGCAATCCAATGAAACAGACACACACATGCACACACCGGCAGTAGGCTACTGCAATCCAATGAAACAGACACACACATGCACACACCGGCACTAAGCTACTGCAATCCAATGAAACAGACACACACATGCACACACCGGCACTAAGCTACTGCAATCCAATGAACAGACACACACATGCACACACCGTCACTAAGCTACTGCAATCCAATGAAACAGACACACACATGCACACACCGTCACTTAGCTACTGCAATCCAATAAAACAGACACACACATGCACACACCGGCACTAAGCTACTGCGATCCAATGAAACAGACACACACATGCACACACCGGCACTAAGCTACTGCAATCCAATGAAACAGACACACACATGCACACACCGGCACTAAGCTACTGCAATCCAATGAAACAGACACACACATGCACACACAGGCACTAAGCTACTGCCATCCAATGAAATAGACACACACATGCACACACCGTCACTAAGCTACTGCAATCCAATGGAACAGACACACACATGCACACACCGGCACTAAGCTACTGCAATCCAATGAAACAGACACACACATGCACACACCGTCACTAAGCTACTGCAATCCAATGAAACAGACACACACATGCACACACCGGCACTAAGCTACTGCAATCCAATGAAACAGACACACACATGCACACACCGGCACTAGGCTACTGCAATCCAATGAAACAGACACACACATGCACACACCGGCACTAAGCTACTGCAATCCAATGAAACAGACACACACATGCACACACCGGCACTAAGCTACTGCAATCCAATGAAACAGACACACACATGCACACACCGGCACTAGGCTACTGCAATCCAATGAAACAGACACACACATGCACACACCGGCACTAAGCTACTGCAATCCAATGAAACAGACACACACATGCACACACCGGCACTTAGCTACTGCAATCCAATGAAATAGACACACACATGCACACACAGGCACTAAGCTACTGCCATCCAATGAAATAGACACACACATGCACACACCGGCACTAGGCTACTGCAATCCAATGGAACAGACACACACATGCACACACCAGCACTAAGCTACTGCAATCCAATGAAACAGACACACACATGCACACACCGGCACTAGGCTACTGCAATCCAATGAAACAGACACACACATGCACACACCGGCACTAAGCTACTGCAATCCAATGAAACAGACACACACATGCACACACCGTCACTAAGCTACTGCAATCCAATGAAACAGACACACACATGCACACACCGGCACTAAGCTACTGCAATCCAATGAAACAGACACACACATGCACACACCGGCACTAGGCTACTGCAATCCAATGAAACAGACACACACATGCACACACCGGCACTAGGCTACTGCAATCCAATGAAACAGACACACACATGCACACACCGCCACTTAGCTATGGCAATCCAATGAAATAGACACACACATGCACACACCGGCACTAGGCTACTGCAATCCAATGGAACAGACACACACATGCACACACCGGCACTAAGCTACTGCAATCCAATGAAATAGACACACACATGCACACACCAGCACTAAGCTACTGCAATCCAATGAAACAGACACACACATGCACACCTCGGCACTAAGCTACTGCAATCCAATGAAATAGACACACACACATGCACACACCGGCACTAAGCTACTGCAATCCAATGAAACAGACACACACATGCACACACCGGCACTAAGCTACTGCAATCCAATGAAACAGACACACACATGCACACACCGGCACTAAGCTACTGCAATCCAATGAAACAGACACACATGCACACACCGGCACTAAGCTACTGCAATCCAATGAAACAGACACACACATGCACACACCGGCACTAAGCTACTGCAATCTAATGAAACAGACACACACATGCACACACCGGCACTTAGCTACGGCAATCCAATGAAATAGACACACACATGCACACACAGGCACTAAGCTACTGCCATCCAATGAAATAGACACACACATGCACACACCGGCACTAGGCTACTGCAATCCAATGGAACAGACACACACATGCACACACCGGCACTAAGCTACTGCAATCCAATGAAACAGACACACACATGCCCACACCGGCACTAGGCTACTGCAATCCAATGAAACAGACACACACATGCACACACCGGCACTAAGCTACTGCAATCCAATGAAACAGACACACACATGCACACACCGGCACTAAGCTACTGCAATCCAATGAAACAGACACACACATGCACACACCGTCACTAAGCTACTGCAATCCAATGAAATAGACACACACATGCACACACAGGCACTAAGCTACTGCCATCCAATGAAATAGACACACACATGCACACACCGGCAATAGGCTACTGCAATCCAATGGAACAGACACACACATGCACACACCGGCACTAAGCTACTGCAATCCAATGAAACAGACACACACATGCACACACCGGCACTAGGCTACTGCAATCCAATGAAACAGACACACACATGCACACACCGGCACTAAGCTACTGCAATCCAATGAAACAGACACACACATGCACACACCGGCACTAAGCTACTGCAATCCAATGAAACAGACACACACATGCACACACCGGCACTAAGCTACTGCAATCCAAGGAAACAGACACACACATGCACACACCGTCACTTAGCTACTGTAATCCAATAAAACAGACACACACATGCACACACCGGCACTAAGCTACTGCAATCCAATGAAACAGACACACACATGCACACACCGGCACTAGGCTACTGCAATCTAATGAAACAGACACACACATGCACACACCGGCACTAGGCTACTGCAATCCAATGAAACAGACACACACATGCACACACCGGCACTAGGCTACTGCAATCCAATGAAACAGACACACACATGCACACACCGGCACTAAGCTACTGCAATCCAATGAAACAGACACACACATGCACACACCGTCACTAAGCTACTGCAATCCAATGAAACAGACACACATGCACACACCGGCACTAAGCTACTGCAATCCAATGAAACAGACACACACATGCACACACCGGCACTAAGCTACTGCAATCTAATGAAACAGACACACACATGCACACACCGGCACTTAGCTACGGCAATCCAATGAAATAGACACACACATGCACACACAGGCACTAAGCTACTGCCATCCAATGAAATAGACACACACATGCACACACCGGCACTAGGCTACTGCAATCCAATGGAACAGACACACACATGCACACACCGGCACTAAGCTACTGCAATCCAATGAAACAGACACACACATGCCCACACCGGCACTAGGCTACTGCAATCCAATGAAACAGACACACACATGCACACACCGGCACTAAGCTACTGCAATCCAATGAAACAGACACACACATGCACACACCGGCACTAAGCTACTGCAATCCAATGAAACAGACACACACATGCACACACCGTCACTAAGCTACTGCAATCCAATGAAATAGACACACACATGCACACACAGGCACTAAGCTACTGCCATCCAATGAAATAGACACACACATGCACACACCGGCAATAGGCTACTGCAATCCAATGGAACAGACACACACATGCACACACCGGCACTAAGCTACTGCAATCCAATGAAACAGACACACACATGCACACACCGGCACTAGGCTACTGCAATCCAATGAAACAGACACACACATGCACACACCGGCACTAAGCTACTGCAATCCAATGAAACAGACACACACATGCACACACCGGCACTAAGCTACTGCAATCCAATGAAACAGACACACACATGCACACACCGGCACTAAGCTACTGCAATCCAAGGAAACAGACACACACATGCACACACCGTCACTTAGCTACTGTAATCCAATAAAACAGACACACACATGCACACACCGGCACTAAGCTACTGCAATCCAATGAAACAGACACACACATGCACACACCGGCACTAGGCTACTGCAATCTAATGAAACAGACACACACATGCACACACCGGCACTAGGCTACTGCAATCCAATGAAACAGACACACACATGCACACACCGGCACTAGGCTACTGCAATCCAATGAAACAGACACACACATGCACACACCGGCACTAAGCTACTGCAATCCAATGAAACAGACACACACATGCACACACCGTCACTAAGCTACTGCAATCCAATGAAACAGACACACACATGCACACACAGGCACTAAGCTACTGCCATCCAATGAAACAGACACACACATGCACACACCGGCACTAGGCTACTGCAATCCAATGGAACAGACACACACATGCACACACCGGCACTAAGCTACTGCAATCCAATGAAACAGACACACACATGCACACACCGGCACTAAGCTACTGCAATCCAATGAAACAGACACACACATGCACACACCGGCACTAAGCTACTGCAATCCAATGAAACAGACACACACATGCACACACCGTCACTAAGCTACTGCAATCCAATGAAACAGACACACACATGCACACACCGGCACTAAGCTACTGCAATCCAATGAAACAGACACACACATGCACACACCGTCACTAAGCTACTGCAATCCAATGAAACAGACACACACATGCACACACCGGCACTAAGCTACTGCAATCCAATGAAACAGACACACACATGCACACACCGGCACTAGGCTACTGCAATCCAATGAAACAGACACACACATGCACACACCGGCACTAGGCTACTGCAATCCAATGAAACAGACACACACATGCACACACCGGCACTAAGCTACTGCAATCCAATGAAACAGACACACACATGCACACACCGGCACTTAGCTACGGCAATATAATGAAATAGACACACACATGCACACACAGGCACTAAGCTACTGCCATCCAATGAAATAGACACACACATGCACACACCGGCACTAGGCTACTGCAATCCAATGGAACAGACACACACATGCACACACCAGCACTAAGCTACTGCAATCCAATGAAACAGACACACACATGCACACACCGGCACTAAGCTACTGCAATTCAATGAAACAGACACACACATGCACACACCGTCACTAGGCTACTGCAATCCAATGAAACAGACACACACATGCACACACCGGCACTAAGCTACTGCAATCCAATGAAACAGACACACACATGCACACACCGGCACTAGGCTACTGCAATCCAATGAAACAGACACACACATGCACACACCGGCACTAGGCTACTGCAATCCAATGAAACAGACACACACATGCACACACCGGCACTAGGCTACTGCAATCCAATGAAACAGACACACACATGCACACACCGGCACTTAGCTATGGCAATCCAATGAAATAGACTCACACATGCACACACCGACACTAGGCTACTGCAATCCAATGGAACAGACACACACATGCACACACCGGCACTAAGCTACTGCAATCCAATGAAATATTCACACACATGCACACACCAGCACTAAGCTACTGCAATCCAATGAAACAGACACACACATGCACACCTCGGCACTAAGCTACTGCAATCCAATGAAATAGACACACACATGCACACACCGGCACTAAGCTACTGCAATCCAATGAAACAGATACACACATGCACACACCGGCACTAAGCTACTGCAATCCAATGAAACAGACACACATGCACACACCGGCACTAAGCTACTGCAATCCAATGAAACAGACACACATGCACACACCGGCACTAAGCTACTGCAATCCAATGAAACAGACACACACATGCACACACCGGCACTAAGCTACTGCAATCCAATGAAACAGACACACACATGCACACACCGGCACTAAGCTACTGCAATCCAATAAAACAGACACACACATGCACACACCGGCACTTAGCTACGGCAATCCAATGAAATAGACACACACATGCACACACAGGCACTAAGCTACTGCGATCCAATGAAATAGACACACACATGCACACACCGGCACTAGGCTACTGCAATCCAATGGAACAGACACACACATGCACACACCGGCACTAAGCTACTGCAAACCAATGAAACAGACACACATGCACACACCGGCACTAAGCTACTGCAATCCAATGAAACAGACACACACATGCACACACCGGCACTAAGCTACTGCAATCCAATGAAACAGACACACACATGCACACACCGGCACTAAGCTACTGCAATCCAATAAAACAGACACACACATGCACACACCGGCACTTAGCTACGGCAATCCAATGAAATAGACACACACATGCACACACAGGCACTAAGCTACTGCGATCCAATGAAATAGACACACACATGCACACACCGGCACTAGGCTACTGCAATCCAATGGAACAGACACACACATGCACACACCGGCACTAGGCTACTGCAATCCAATGAAACAGACACACACATGCACACACCGGCACTAAGCTACTGCAATCCAATGAAACAGACACACACATGCACACACCGGCACTTAGCTACGGCAATATAATGAAATAGACACACACATGCACACACAGGCACTAAGCTACTGCCATCCAATGAAATAGACACACACATGCACACACCGGCACTAGGCTACTGCAATCCAATGGAACAGACACACACATGCACACACCAGCACTAAGCTACTGCAATCCAATGAAACAGACACACACATGCACACACCGGCACTAAGCTACTGCAATTCAATGAAACAGACACACACATGCACACACCGTCACTAGGCTACTGCAATCCAATGAAACAGACACACACATGCACACACCGGCACTAAGCTACTGCAATCCAATGAAACAGACACACACATGCACACACCGGCACTAGGCTACTGCAATCCAATGAAACAGACACACACATGCACACACCGGCACTAGGCTACTGCAATCCAATGAAACAGACACACACATGCACACACCGGCACTAGGCTACTGCAATCCAATGAAACAGACACACACATGCACACACCGGCACTTAGCTATGGCAATCCAATGAAATAGACTCACACATGCACACACCGACACTAGGCTACTGCAATCCAATGGAACAGACACACACATGCACACACCGGCACTAAGCTACTGCAATCCAATGAAATATTCACACACATGCACACACCAGCACTAAGCTACTGCAATCCAATGAAACAGACACACACATGCACACCTCGGCACTAAGCTACTGCAATCCAATGAAATAGACACACACATGCACACACCGGCACTAAGCTACTGCAATCCAATGAAACAGATACACACATGCACACACCGGCACTAAGCTACTGCAATCCAATGAAACAGACACACATGCACACACCGGCACTAAGCTACTGCAATCCAATGAAACAGACACACATGCACACACCGGCACTAAGCTACTGCAATCCAATGAAACAGACACACACATGCACACACCGGCACTAAGCTACTGCAATCCAATGAAACAGACACACACATGCACACACCGGCACTAAGCTACTGCAATCCAATAAAACAGACACACACATGCACACACCGGCACTTAGCTACGGCAATCCAATGAAATAGACACACACATGCACACACAGGCACTAAGCTACTGCGATCCAATGAAATAGACACACACATGCACACACCGGCACTAGGCTACTGCAATCCAATGGAACAGACACACACATGCACACACCGGCACTAAGCTACTGCAAACCAATGAAACAGACACACATGCACACACCGGCACTAAGCTACTGCAATCCAATGAAACAGACACACACATGCACACACCGGCACTAAGCTACTGCAATCCAATGAAACAGACACACACATGCACACACCGGCACTAAGCTACTGCAATCCAATAAAACAGACACACACATGCACACACCGGCACTTAGCTACGGCAATCCAATGAAATAGACACACACATGCACACACAGGCACTAAGCTACTGCGATCCAATGAAATAGACACACACATGCACACACCGGCACTAGGCTACTGCAATCCAATGGAACAGACACACACATGCACACACTGGCACTAAGCTACTGCAATCCAATGAAACAGACACACACATGCACACACCGGCACTAGGCTACTGCAATCCAATGAAAGAGACACACACATGCACACACCGGCACTAAGCTACTGCAATCTAATAAAACAGACACACACATGCACACACCGGCACTAAGCTTCTGCAATCCAATGAAACAGACACACACATGCACACACCGGCACTAAGCTACTGCAATCCAATGAAACAGACACACACATGCACACACCGTCACTAAGCTACTGCAATCCAATGAAATAGACACACACATGCACACACAGGCACTAAGCTACTGCCATCCAATGAAATAGACACACACATGCACACACCGGCACTAGGCTACTGCAATCCAATGGAACAGACACACACATGCACATACCGGCACTAAGCTACTGCAATCCAATGAAACAGACACACACATGCACACACCGTCACTAGGCTACTGCAATCCAATGAAATAGACACACACATGCACACACCGGCACTAAGCTACTGCAATCCAATGAAACAGATACACACATGCACACACCGGCACTAAGCTACTGCAAACCAATGAAACAGACACACATGCACACACCGGCACTAAGCTACTGCAATCCAATGAAACAGACACACACATGCACACACCGGCACTAAGCTACTGCAATCCAATGAAACAGACACACACATGCACACACCGGCACTAAGCTACTGCAATCCAATAAAACAGACACACACATGCACACACCGGCACTTAGCTACGGCAATCCAATGAAATAGACACACACATGCACACACAGGCACTAAGCTACTGCGATCCAATGAAACAGACACACACATGCACACACCGGCACTAGGCTACTGCAATCCAATGGAACAGACACACACATGCACACACTGGCACTAAGCTACTGCAATCCAATGAAACAGACACACACATGCACACACCGGCACTAAGCTACTGCAATCCAATGAAAGAGACACACACATGCACACACCGGCACTAAGCTACTGCAATCTAATAAAACAGACACACACATGCACACACCGGCACTAAGCTACTGCAATCCAATGAAACAGACACACACATGCACACACCGGCACTAAGCTACTGCAATCCAATGAAACAGACACACACATGCACACACCGTCACTAAGCTACTGCAATCCAATGAAATAGACACACACATGCACACACAGGCACTAAGCTACTGCCATCCAATGAAATAGACACACACATGCACACACCGGCACTAGGCTACTGCAATCCAATGGAACAGACACACACATGCACATACCGGCACTAAGCTACTGCAATCCAATGAAACAGACACACACATGCACACACCGGCTCTAAGCTACTGCAATCCAATGAAACAGACACACACATGCACACAGCGGCACTAAGCTACTGCAATCCAATGAAACAGACACACACATGCACACACCGGCACTAGGCTACTGCAATCCAATGAAACAGACACACACATGCACACACCGGCACTAGGAGTGTGTGGAAAAATCTTTTTATGCAGAATAGACATATATGCTTGGTTTAGTAGTGGAGAATATTTCTATTAACTCTCCTTCTTCTTTAGAGTGTGCTCACAATCCAGACTACAAGAAATTAAGAATACAGGTACAGTAAAATTCAGCTTTATCATACAGTATATCTATTCGCCATTTTGTAGAATATAATATACACAGTTTTGTTTTTTAATAAACTGTACGAATGTAACATAAACAAGGTAAAACCAAGGTAAAGGCCAAATACAGCAGTGTTTCTCAGTGTTATTACACCATATCCCAGGGTTTACAAAACTGGCATTATGGTTTATCTCTCCTTATTTATCTTAGCGCTTGATTTATCTCTTTTATCTGACTTAAAGCAGGATTGTCAGCCACAAAATCAAATTCCATTTACCCACTGCTCTGTGTTTATTATGCAGCCTGGAACCTTACCCTGCATTGCAAGCACTCCAATCTATTCAGAAATGTTTCTGCTGTAATAAATCTTATCTCAGTCAGCCTGGCTCTATTTGGTATATTGCCGATGAGAAGGATGCTTGTCATCTCCCCTCCCACATTCCTGCTCCTCCCTGATTGGCTGAGGGCAGTTCAGTGTGATAGGAGGCTGAGAAAGGAAAAGCTGCTAAAATACGATCTATGCTGTGCTCACATGTGTTTACAAAGCAAGCTAGATATGGCAGTGCAGTATCTAGGAGGAAAAAAAAAAAGAGTGAGGCCTTGTTCACATTATAAATCGCCAGTGCTATCGCAAACAATTTTGAAAGCGCTTTTCTAAGTGCTTTTGTTTAGCTTTTTTTTTCACTTCCTGACATCAGTCAAGCGAGCGGGAGCGCGGCGGTAGCGGCGGGAGGTGCGGATATCTCCGTCCCTGGTGTTGACAGGGTGGAAAAAGGGGCGGAGATATCCGCACCTGTGGGGGTAAAGTGGTTTAATTGTGATTTCCCTTTAAAAAAAAAAATTACTATAAGGCCATCCGAATTCGTGATCACGACTATTACCCGAATTCAATTATCGATCACGACTTAAATTCGAATCGAATTCTATGGTCGTGATCACGGCCGAATCCGAATTTGACCCGGACCCGAATATGAATGTACTCGAATCGAATTTGGGTACATTCGAGCATGACTGGAGAAAAGTAATATCATGCTTCAGTTAACTTGGAAGAACTTATTTTGATATGTGTTTTTATATGCTGGGGGCTGATTTACTAATAAGGTGCAAAACATCTCATGTGAGAGCAGAAGCATGATTACGCATTATGGGACCTCATTGAAAGATTTGGATGGGTAACCCTAGATTAGGCACAAAAGAGCTCTTCACAGTGCATATGAGAGGGTACAGAAAGGTACACTCACACATAACATACAGTGTATAGATTATGTGGGAGTGATAAAAATAACGGCCTACAACAATTATGCAACTGATGTCAAGAAGTTAGCGGAATTGGCAAATTCTGCTGCACCACAATATCCACAACATTTCCCCAGAATGCGCTGTACTCTCAGGGAAGGCAGAATTTGTTCATTTTAAGTCCTCCAGAGCTCGGAATGGTTTTGTTATTCGGTCCATGATTAAGAGGAGGTGCCTGTGTGTACACAGTAATGTGATAACACAGGCTTTAACTTTGGTTACAGTTAAAGCCTGTTTTTAACTTTGTCACAATACATTTTTTTAAATCAGAAAAACAACAGCTTCTGAAAACTATAAGTATAATACAGCGTAACCCAACTACAGAAATAAGACAAATAGCTGGGTGCCTAGGCACAGTTATATACAGTATATCACAAGACCATAGATGGTGCAAAAAATTATTTTAAAAAACGGTCACAAATTACAATATAGTAGCATATAATCCAATTTTGAGTGCCAGCTAGGTGTGCACATGAAAACGGGTCGCAAGAGAATTTGGGCACCCAATTTTTGCTAGTAGAATCTCGGTAAAATATACAGATATCCTACGTTTTAAAAGTGTAAATTTCCGTAATAAATTATTGGTAAATAATACTAATATTTTACTACAACTTAAAGGACAACAGAAGTAAGAGGTATATGGAGGCTGCTATATTTATTTCCTTTTAAGCAATATCAGTTGCCCGGCTATCCTGCTGACCCTCTGCCTCTAATACTTTTAGCCATAGGCAACTGGTATTGTTTAAAAGGAAATAAATATGACAGCCTCCATATACATCTCACTTCAGTTGCCCTTTAAACTATTCTCACACAAAACCCTCCCTTACTGATGCCTAACCTTAACTGTCACCCCCCCCCCCCATGCCTAACCCTTAAAGCACCCCCAATTCCTAACCTTAACTGCCCCCTCCCCACGCCACACCCTTAAAAATCCCCCTTTCCATGCCTAGCCTTAACTGCCTCCATTCCTAACCCTTAAAAACACCCTTAAACTTAAAGTGAACCTCCGGACTAAAAATCTACTCAGCAGAACTGAAAAGGCTTGGTGTTTCTTTAACAGTTTCACAGCATCAGAACTTTGTTTTTCTTACCAAAGCATTATTTTTAGCTGCATTTTTAACTAAGCTCCACCCATCAAAGAAAAAAAGCCCAGGCTTTTTTCCCCTGATGCTGTGCAGAGCATGATGTGATGTCCTATGTTGTTATTCATGTTGCCCAGCAACTGGGAGAGGTGTTCAGGACACAGGACAGTTGGAACTGTGTCTCATGGTCCCTGTCACCTCCTTTCAACCAAAAAGATGGCTGCCATCATGAAATCAAACATTTGCCTATTCTTTTAAAACAGTGTGGGTAAGAGATTATATTACCTATCTATTTTAATTAACATAACTAATGTAACTTAATGACAGTATGTTTGTTTAGGCTGGAGTTCCTCTTTAACTGACCTCCACCGCCAATCCACCACAATTACAATAATGTTAGGATGCCTCAATACGCGCCATTATAAATTGTGGCTATACTGCAAAATTTTGGAGCCCATGTCGCCCAATGAATAGTGGGCACCCCAAAGGCACCAGCTATATATCGGTGGGCACGGGCACCCATATTTCCTAATATAGCTGCAATTTATAATGGCGCCTATGGCAATTAACAAGTTTCTGCCGGTAGCAGGCACAGAAGTTTCCTGCTACCCAGCTAAGTACCTGTGTACACAGTTATATAATAGGTCATAAGTATAATAAGTACTGTAATAAGAAAAACAATGTAAAAAGTCACAGATCTGGCCTTCTAAAAATAAGCAATGAAGTGGCTGATCAAACTCACAGGCAAGTACAGTAAAACTATGTTACCTATATATTTTTTTATTATTATTATTGAGATTACTATAGTTTCTATTTTTAAAGTTTGCAAATTTGCAAGTTTACATTTCTGTATTATTTTTCTTCACAGAGCGTTTGTCTAAATCTACGTACAGAAAAACACATGAGGTAGGAGAATTACAAAAATAAAAAAGTATTATATTGCAAACCTTTGAAGTTTGAAGAATGTCTTTAGCTGTTGAATGTAAAACAAAGACATAAAATACACACATTATATGCATTTTGGACACTTGCAAGATATTACCAGTCTTGCATCACATGCACATATTGTAAATGAGAAAAACAGGGAAATTTGTTTTATGTTCATTATCTTTTGTTTATAAAGCATTAGCATATTAAAGGGAAGGTTCAAGCAAAAAAAAAAATGAGATTCACTTACCTGGGGCTTCTACCAGCCCCATGTAGCCATCCTGTGCCCTTGTAGTCACTCACTGCTGCTCCAGTCCCCCGCTGGCAGCTTTCTGACCTCGGAGGTCAGGGCCACATTGCATACATTTTTACGCATTCCAGCTAGTGCAGGAACAAAAATTTACGCGTTTCACCACTAACGCGTAAAAATGTATGTGTTAATGTTTCTGCACTAGCGGGAATGTGTAAAAATGTACGCAATTTGGCCCTGACCTCCGAGGTCAGAAAGCTGCCAGCGGGGGACTGGAGCAGCAGTGAGTGACTACGAGGGCACAGGATGGCTGTATGGGGCTGGGAGAAGCCCCAGGTAAGTGAATCTCATTTTTTTTTTTTGCTTGGACCTTCCCTTTAAGCAGTGGTTGCAGACAACAAACCAGCATACAATATATAACAGTACAAACTATGAAACATGGGAATAAGGACCAGTCCAATCAAATTTACAACCTAGGAGGTGGGGAGAATATAGTATTCGGTGTGTGCTGGAAAGAGATTAGTTGCTCTGTCTGCTCATTAGAGAAAGAAGGCTGCCTTCAGCTCTGGAGGTCTGTGGTACAGACAGTAAAGTTAATGACTGATAAAGTTACATTTGACAAGCTATTTAAAAATTGTTTTATTTGACAGCAGTTGATAGACACTTATTCAACAGAAGCTCTGCCACTACCTGCACAGTATTAGCAGCTGGGTTTAAGAAACATAACAACAGACTTCTTATTCTACCTAATAGTAATGTAGAGATGTACAGTATGTAGCATCCACACCCACTGAGCACTTTATTAGGAACACCTGTACATCTATTCCCTCGTGCGACAGGAGTGCAAAACATACATATATTGCAGAGACAAGTCAGGAGTTTTCAGTTAGGGCCCGTTCAGACTACAAAATGCGGACCGCAACGCATGCGGACCGCAACGCGTACGAACGCACGCATGTCCGCGTTCGTATGCGTTGCGTGGCTGATCCCATCACTGAAAAGTGAATGGGACAGCCGCGCGTTTTTGTAAAATCTGCGTGCAGCATGCGTTCCCGGACCGCACAGGTCCGGAACGCATGCTGTGTGAACATCAGACATTGCACTCTATGCAATGTCTGATGTCGTGCGTTTTGGCCACCTGCACGCGTTTCCAAAACGCGGCTGGAAACGCGTGCAGTGTGAACGGGCCCTTAATGTTCACATCAAACATCGGAATGGGGAAAAAAACTTTTTCAGGCATTTTGATCCTGAAGTAATTGTTGATGCCAGATGGACTAGTTTGAATATTTTTGTAACTGCTGAACTCCTGGTATTATTTACCCATATTGGTGCAAAAAAGAGGGAAACCATTCAATAAACAACAGATCTGTGCACTGTTACTGCCTTGTTGATTGCCGAGACCAGAATAGAAAAGCCAAACTAGTTTGAGCTGATTGAAAAAAATAGACAGTTGAAGACTTAGAAAAGTAAAACCTGGTCCGGTGAATGCTGATTCTGGCGAGGCACGCAGATAGTAGGGTCACAATTTAGCGCAGAAAACATGAATCCAAGGCACGAGAACATGGCTCTTATCTGGGCGAAACATGCTGGGTTTAGGGTCTCATTTGCACTTATCAGTTTATGTATATTTTGCAATCCCTTACAGCTGGCTGAGCACTGGTACTATTAATTGTACTATGCCACAATCAGATAGATGGGAGAAACTATTTCTTTCCTCCCCTTTCTATTGCATAACAATTGTAGATTTCTGTGCAAGGAAAAATTCATAACATAGATCTATGCTGGTATAGCAGTTTGTTATTTATCTCTTTTCATAAGGACAGTTCTGCTCTGCATTATACACATATGCTCTGTATCCTAGTACTGCTAATATTTTTACATATCATTTACGCTAGCAAATTACCTTTACCATGTATTTTATCATTGAACCGCATTTGTACATTCCCCCACTCCTAGCCTTTGGTTGACAGCTAAGGCCAGTGCAGGGTCTTGGTAGGGAAATGCCACCTATACAGCTAATGGAATGGGAATAACTATAAATCTACCCATAATATGACATGTCTAATAATGATCTTGTTTGCTGCAGGATGACGTTGATGTTATCTACATAATGCCAAAGTTCAACACAGCAGAAAAGACAAAGCAAATTAAAAACACTGAGTGTGAGACCGAATATACTGTCCTGCGACACCTGTGATCCTGATCTGCCATGGAATTCCAAAGTGACAAACTAGTGGATCATTTGATTCAGAACACAGTTTCCCATTCCCCACTTCAACCAGTTTCCAGTGTACTTTATAAAGAGAGCATGAAGAATCTACCTGTTGCCAGTGTTCACTTTCCACATAATCTCACAACACAAAAGTAACTCTTTGTATACAACTCTCAAACTGGACCTCCATCCAAAACATACAGTCTGTCGCTTTAGGAAAGTTGTTTTAATTATTTCCTGCCCCATAACACCCCATGTTCTGCTTTTGAGCCGATCTTCCTGTTATCCCTCTCTAGAGTGCTGTTTTTATATATTGCTGGGCGGGGTGTATTCTCTAGTAAGAATTAATGACAGTGTCATGGACTCCATTGTGGATTTGCTATGTTATATATGTACAGATGATGTGTGGCAGAGTGTGAAAAAAGAGGAATACAGGCACTCTGAATGAATACCATTCCAATCCACCAATCCATCACTGTGTGTTCCAGTCCAGTCCAGAAACAAGTAGTCAAGAATAGTAGTTACAGTATTTTTCGGACTATAAGATGTTCTTGACCATAAGACGCACCTAGGTTTAGAGGACAAAAACCAGGGGAAAAAACATATACTAAACCATGGTGAAGGGGCATCTTGTGGATTATGTCCCCTTTGTACCTCATGCCCCCTTGTACCTCTTGTGTCTCCCTGTGTCCTCCTCTGTCCACCTTGTGTCCTCCTGTGTCTTCCATGTGCCTGCCTCTATCCTGCTTGTGTTCTCCTTTATGCCCCTTTGTGTTATCCATTTGGCCCCGCGTACTCCTCTGCATGGGCACACTACAGGGAGTTCCCGACATTGCGGCGGGTTGGAGGTGCATATTGGCAGGCATTAGCAAGCCAGGAACTCCCTGCATTTGGACTATAATGCTGGGCATACACGGCTCGTTTTTGAACCATTAAGATGGCTCGATAGATAATTTCCAACATGTCCGATCTCCCGACTGATCGTTTCGCCACTCGATTCCGGATTGCAGTGAATGGAAAAAGATAAGAAAAATGAGCCGAACATAAGAGAATTGACTGCGGAATGGAGCAGTGAAAAAATCAAGCAGGAGAATCGAGCTTAAAAAACGAACCGTGTATGCCCAGCATAAGACGCAGTGACCTCCGCCCCCCCCCCCCCCCCCCACACACACACACACACACACACTTGGAGGAGAAAAGGTGAGTCTTATAGTCCAAAAAATACAGTATATAGAGTTCAAAACAACAGTCTAAACTAATAGAAGGATGTAAGACAAGCATAATTGCCTTGAGTGTTGCAATTCCGGCAGGTCCAGTACTTACATTTTATAATAATAATAACTAAAACCAGTTTTTTGTTTTTTTAAAGATACTAAAACCATTTTTAGTGCTAGATTCAAGGCATGGATGTATATTCTAAACTGAGAACTAGCATCATTTGACAGTTCTGCTGAATCAGCCAATGATATGAGCTGTTTGTGATGCGGCTTGCTTCTCCACAGGTTTCACACACAAACTAGCACATCACAATAGCCAACCAAAGGCTAGACTTACAGATGCATGTTGCATTACTGCTGACCACAATCTGTGGTCATTTCAGGTGACATTTTATGCCCCGTTTCAGCTTTCTATTTCTTAATGAATATATTAGTACATTTACATTAATTAGCAATGTATGATGTTTTGTGCATTGCATCTCTGTACTTTTTGCAAGAAATATATTACAAATACAAGCTGATTGAGTTCAGTTTCTTTATTCTCTGTTGAAATTAAAACACAATATTACTGGAGAGAATGTCATCCACATTCCTCACCCTATCTTCTGACTTCTCCCACATCCTCCGTCTGCTGAGATTAACACTTTGTGGCCAGCACTTCTGGTACAGCTCAGTCTCATAATGCTTAGAATCTCCTTGATCAGGAAGCAATATGAGGCTGATGGATGACATTTTTATTAAAGGTATGCTTATCCTTTAAATAAAAATGTACACCGGGACAGAAATCTAACAAGTAACATTTATAAATTCAAGTTGGCATAAAAGGTACATCTGTCTCATTGCTCTTTAGTTTCCGATGTGATAATGTCCTTCCTAGGTCCATGTACTTGCACATAGTGATGTACTGCACAGCAAGTCTTGTACAGGTGAAAAGCTTTTTCTTTACATTGCTGGGTATTTGACCAAAAATAGTGCTTCTTTCAATAGCATTTGAGGACAGTGGTGCTCTGCAAGATTTCGAATATCTGAACTACCCAAATAATCCAAACTTTTTCCACTATCCGAACTTTGAATAGCAATTCGGATATTTTTTAAAATCCGAATAGACTATACGATCAAACTCGGATTTCCCATCTGAAATCCGGGCAGATAGTTAGTTCAGATAACATAGTTCAGAAAAATGTAAAGCCTCTAAGTTTTTTTTTCCTTTCATGTCCCAATGAATCTCTTACTCATTACCTGTTTCAGTGAGCACTGCCATCTAAAATGGAAACACAGATAAATCTCCACAGCAGGAACCCAGACTGTACTTTCTACCTTTCACCATCCTTTCAAAAAAGAAATAAAATTGGTTAGAGTTCCACTTTAAAGTGATACATAAGTGAAAACGTGTAGAGAAAAATAATTGTATCTATCCTCCTACTCCTAAAAATGACTTTTAAATACCCCACAGTTTTATGTTATGTTTAAAGGAAACCTGAGATGAACAGGTACCTGTAACGATTGGGGAATTATTTCCGTGGTCAGCGCACAGGACGCGCGCTGACACTGCGGAAATCCTCCACAAGCGTGTAATTTGATAGAACCCAGCTTGGGTGCGATGCACCTGTAGAGGGCAATTCCCACCGGCAGATGGAGCTGTGGAGTGCAGACAAGCACAGCCTCTGCACGGCCACAGATGCCAGATGGGAATTGTACGAGTGAAGCAATGCAGGGCAAGATAGCCCTTAAAGAGAGAGAACACAGAGACAGAATGTATGTGTGTCCACCAATCTAGTCGCCACCCAGCGACGGTGAACACACAACAACAGAACCGAAGTGGGAATGCAATCACAAGAGTGGCGATTGCAAAAAGTGACACAAGACCGAATCAAAGAGCACAGAGACAGAATGTATGTGTGTCCACCAATCTAGTCACCACCCAGCGACGGTGAACACAACACAACAACAGAACCGAAGTGGGATTACCAAAAGTGACACAAGACCGAATCAGACAGAGCACAAGTGTAGCAAGAAAGACATAGCAAATAACAACGATCAGAACATCAAGGAAAATAACAAACGCTAGCTAAACGCGAACACCGCACTCATTCGCAACAGCGAACGCGTTTAAGACACGATCACCGCGCGTTAGGCGCCCAGTGATAAGCGTGCCACCCTAACTAACCAATGAAACACAAACATGAAATAGAGAACGCGAACGCTTGCTAAATGGTTACCTCACCGAGCCTACAGCAAGCGTTCGTACCAGACAAGACAGGCAGATGGGGCTACCAGTAGCAACCGCTGCTCTGGCTAGCACCCCTAAGGCAGAATACAGAAGGAACCACCGCTGCTACCGCTAGAGCGGATGTGATCCAGACAGACAAACAGATGGGGCTACCAGTAGCAACCACTGCTCTGGTTAGCACCCCTAAGGCAGAATACAGAAGGAAGCACTGCCACTACCACTAGGGCGAATGCAATCCAGACAGATGGAGCAGCCAGTAGCAACCGCAGCTCTGGCCTACACTCCCAGACAGAACGATTTCCTGTCGACCGCCGCTGGCGACAAGACAATCGTAACAGAGAGACAGAACAAGGCAATACAGATAATACAACCTGACTGCACTAGAAGGGATGCCTAGTGCAGTCCCAAGGAATTACTCTAAGATAATCTTAGCAAACTATAGCAAGGCTGATACTCCAGGAGAGTTTGCAGGAACAAACCATCATGACCAGCAAGGAATTCTGGGAGCAAAAGGAGCAGCTAAGCAATTTGCATGACAAGTATATGCAAATTCCTCACCAGCAGAGCAACTCTGAAACTTGCAAAGCGAAGACAGGTCTCTTTTCCAGAGACCTGCAACACTCAGACCTAAAGAATGGACAAACAGCTGTCTGCCCGTGCAGACAGCTGAGCAGATTATTACAGTACCCCCCCCCCCCCACACACCCTCTGGTGATGGCTTCCAGACGTCTCTCAAAACTGAAGACTCATGATGGTCGGGTCAGCCCGACAAGGCCCAATTCCAGAGTCAATCCTCCCGAAACCGACCTTGTTGGAAGCAGAAGCCACCGAAACATGCCCATCAGTACTACGAGTCTCAGCGTAACACCCACCAGAACTGTGAATGCCAGAGAAGAACCCATCGACACCCTCCAAGCAATACCCACCACCTTCCAGGGACCGTCCAAAAATACCAAACCTGCCACAATACCTATTCGAAGTGTCCCGTTCAACACAAAAGCCACTGTTGATCCCATCCAGGGTACCAAGCAAAATTTCTCCCGGAATCTCCCAGGACACCTTGAAGCTCCGCAGAGATCCCAAGAGGCCAGAATGCTCACCAGGCTCACATGGAGAACTATCAAGAACCCCTATGGAACCTATGACAATTCCGGATTCAGGATTACCAGGACAACCATCAAGATCAGGGCTTTCAGGGACCACTTCTGGGCATGCAGGCAGGCAGGCAATATCAGAACATGTCTCCACCGAGGAAGCATCTGGGCATGCTGGTAAACGAGGCACACTTGGGCTTTCTGGGTCACAGAGCACATCGGGGTACACTAGCACAAGAGGAACCTCAGGACATGTCGGGGAACTGCCAACCTCAGAGTCCGACACGACAAGACCAAAACCAGGACCGGGCAGAAAATCATCACGAGTAGTGGTCACAGGTACTGGTCTTTCAAAAGAAGACTTGGACTCAGACTTAGAAGTTTCTGTGACTGTAATTGTATCTAACCAAAACTTATCATTGACTATGCATGACTAAAGCTCCACAAGAGCTGCAAAGGTAGTCAGCATAATAGTAATGCCTACTGAATTGGGCAGTACCTCAGACGGACCTCGGGGGCAGGAGGCATCTCCTAAAAGTTCTGCACCCTTTGGGAGAAACTTGGAAACCTCCAAAACATCAAACAAGACCTCCGAAGTATCATTTCTCAAGTTTTCTGACAAGGATTCTGAACTATCCATGTTACAGGGCCAAACATCAAATACCTTCTGCAGACAGTGCAGATGTCCCAGGAATGGTTCTACCATATGCTGAGACTGAATTTCCTCATCAAGAACAGGATGCACATAATCATCTAGTGAAACTAACTCTGACTCCCTGAGTCTTGCTTCACTGCAGGCAGAATCCTTCATAGCAGTCAAACCAGATTGCAATTCTGAAATGGCAGAACAACAGATGCAATTAGCTGCAATACCTAAAGGAGCCTCTGGGCTCCCTGCAGGAGATTCATTGCAAGGTAATATTGACTCATCCAAAGTACAGGGTGGAGAGTCATCACAAATGTCAGTGTGAGTGAACATCACGGTTTCATTCATGGTGCAGGGCAGGCTAACAGGAACACCTGAAAAGCAGGCATTATATTGCACAGACTCAAACTCCACACAAGCAGAAGAAAATCTTTCAAAATTCACACAGGTGTCCACCACAGTGGTACACCCATTCATTTCAGGTCGCACAGTGTCTAAACTCACTTGCTTTACCCCAGGAAGACAGGAACAATCATCTGATAACGGTGTCTCTTTATTGGAATCAATTGGTTGATGTGTGTGCAATTCATCCAAAATCGTCTGCCACACACAAATCACCGGATCCACAAAACACTCGTCACACTCATCAGATTCAATCAAAGTGTACATACAGGATCTTCTCAAAAAATTAGCATATTGTGATAAAGTTCATTATTTTCTGTAATGTACTGATACACTTTAGACTTTGATATATTTTAGATTCATTACACACAACTGAAGTAGTTCAAAGCCTTTTATTGTTTTAATATTGATGATTTTGGCATACAGCTCATGAAAACCCAAAATTCCTATCTCAAAAAATTAGCATATCACAAAAAGGTTCTCTAAACGAGCTATTAACCTAATCATCTGAATCAACTAATTAACTCTAAACACCTGCAAAAGATTCCTGAGGCTTTTAAAACTCCCAGCCTGGTTCATTACTCAAAACCGCAATCATGGGTAAGACTGCCGACCTGACTGCTGTCCAGAAGGCCATCATTGACACCCTCAAGCAGGAGGGTAAGCCACAGAAAGAAATTTCTGAACGAATAGGCTGTTCCCAGAGTGCTGTATCAAGGCACCTCAGTGGGAAGTCTGTGGGAAGGAAAAAGTGTGGCAGAAAACGCTGCACAACAAAAAGAGGTGGCGGGACTCTGAGGAAGATTGCAGAGATGGACCGATTCCAGACCTTGGGGGACCTGTGGAAGCAGTGGACTGAGTCTGGAGTAGAAACATCCAGAGCCACCGTGTACAGGCATGTACAGGAAATTGGCTACAGGTGCCGCATTCCCCAGATAAAGCCACTTTTGAACGAGAAACAGCGGCAGAAGCGCCTGACCTGTACTTGACACTGGACTTCAGGCATTTTGGCATTTCCCTTTCCCCAGTCTTCCTCCACACTCTGGCACCTTGATTTCCGAATGATGTGCAAATGTTGTTTTCATCCGAAAAAGTACTTTGGACCACTGAGCAACAGTCCAGTGCTGCTTCTCTGTAGCCAAGGTCAGGCACTTCTGCCGCTTGTCTGGTACAGGTGCCGCATTTCCCAGTGGCTTGACCTGGGAAATGCGGCACCTGTAGCCCATTTCCTGCACATGCCTGTACACGGTGGCTCTGGATGTTTCTACTCCAGACTCAGTCCACTGCTTCCGCAGGTCACCCAAGGTCTGGAATCGGTCCTTCTCCACAATCTTCCTCAGGGTCCGGTCACCTCTTCTCGTTGTGCAGCATTTTCTGCCACACTTTTTCCTTCCCACAGACTTCCCACTTAGGTGCCTTGATACAGCACTCTGGGAACAGCCTATTCGTTCAGAAATTTCTTTCTGTGTCTTACCCTCTTGCTTGAGGGTGTCAATAATGGCCTTCTGGACAGCAGTCAGGTCGGCAGTCTTACCCATGATTGCGGTTTTGAGTAATGAACCAGGCTGGGAGTTTTTAAAAGCCTCAGGAATCTTTTGCAGGTGTTTAGAGTTAATTAGTTGATTCAGATGATTAGGTTAATAGCTCGTTTAGAGAACCTTTTCGTGATATGCTAATTTTTTGAGATAGGAATTTTGGGTTTTCATGAGCTGTATGCCAAAATCATCAATATTAAAACAATAAAAGGCTTTGAACTACTTCAGTTGTGTGTAATGAATCTAAAATATATCAAAGTCTAAAGTTTATCAGTACATTACAGAAAATAATGAACTTTATCACAATATGCTAATTTTTTGAGAAGATCCTGTAGAATCAACACAAGGATTAAGAATCTCTTCGCTTTTTGCGATGTAAAAATCGCAAAACGCCTTCCAATCAAACTCAAACTCCTCAATCAAAGCCCCAATCTTCCACGTAGCGAATGGAGGCTCAAACAACCCTGTACCAAAAAAAACACTCATACGGGTTGGGATCAGAAACAAGCATGGACTTTCTTATAGCTTTAATATAATGTATAATTCTGCCTATAATAGGATCCACATATGCTTTTGCCTTGGGCAATGAAATCTGAGACAAATCGAACATTCCCTCTACACTGGGAATTTCGGTTTGGCTGGTCATACTGTAACGATTGGGGAATTATTTCCGTGGTCAGCGCACAGGACGCACGCTGACACTGCGGAAATCCTCCACAAGCGTTTAATTTGATAGAACCCAGCTTGGGTGCGATGCACCTGTAGAGGACAATTCCCACCGGCAGATGGAGCTGTGGAATGCAGACAAGCACAGCCTCTGCACGGCCACAGATGCCAGATGGGAATTGTACGAGTGAAGCAATGCAGGGCAAGATAGCCCTTAAAGAGAGAGAACACAGAGACAGAATGTATGTGTGTATACCAATCTAGTCGCCACCCAGCGATGGGGAACACACAACAACAGAACCGAAGTGGGAATGCAATCGCAAGAGTGGCGATTGCAAAAAGTGGCACAAGACCGAATCAAAGAGCACAGAGATAGAATGTATGTGTGTCCACCAATCTAGTCACCACCCAGCGACGGTGAACACACAACAACAGAACCGAAGTGGAAACGCAATCGCAAGAGTGGCGATTGCCAAAAGTGACACAAGACCGAATCAGACAGAGCACAAGTGTAGCAAGAAAGACATAGCAAATAACAACGATCAGAACATCAAGGAAAATAACAAACGCGAACACCGCACTCATTCGCAACAGCGAACGCGTTTAAGACACGATCACTGCGCGTTAGGCGCCCAGTGATAAGCGTGCCACCCTAACTAACCAATGAAACACAAACATGAAATAGAGAACGCGAGCGCTTGCTAAACGGTTACCTCACCGAGCCTACAGCAAGCATTCGTACCAGACAAGACAGACAGATGGGGCTACCAGTAGCAACCGATGCTCTGTCTAGCACCCCTAAGGCAGAATACAGAAGGAACCACCGCTGCTACCGCTAGAGCGGATGTGATCCAGACAGACAAACAGACGGGGCTACCAGTAGCAACCACTGCTCTGGTTAGCACCCCTAAGGCAGAATACAGAAGGAAGCACTGCCACTACCACTAGGGCGAAGGCAATCCAGACAGATGGAGCAGCCAGTAGCAACCGCAGCTCTGGCCTACACTCCCAGACAGACAGAACGATTTCCTGTCGACTGCCGCTGGCGACAAGACAATCGTAACAGAGAGACAGAACAAGGCAATACAGATAATACAACCTGACTGCATTAGAAGGGATGCCTAGTGCAGTCCCAAGGAATTACTCTAAGATAATCTTAGCAAACGATAGCAAGGCTGATACTCCAGGAGAGTTTGCAGGAACAAACCATCATGACCAGCAAGGAATTCTGGGAGCAAAAGGTATTTATACTGCAAGCCATCAAAGGAGCAGCTAAGCAATTTGCATGACAAGTATATGCAAATTCCTCACCAGCAGAGCAACTCTGAAACTTGCAAAGCGAAGACAGGTCTCTTTTCCAGAGACCTGCAACACTCAGACCTAAAGAATGGACAAACAGCTGTCTGCCCGTGCAGACAGCTGAGCAGATCATTACAGTACCTTTAAAATAAACATACCCCCCGAAAGTGTACACCAAATACAGGCTATTCCTGTAATTTTTGTTGCTCTCCTGTACTTATTTCATTCTTAAATTTTAATTTTTATCCGGTCTAAAATCAATGATGGCCGCCATCTGCTTCCGAGTCAGTGTCACTGTGTGTAAGTTCTCCATCAAATAATGTATGCAGGGATATATATATATATATATATATACCAAAGACAAGCACAGCTGCTGCTGCCAGTGATCTGTGTACAGTTATCACAGCAGAAGAGCAGTGTCCCTGTATGTTCCCAGCTCAGATGAGGAGAGATAAGTGTGTAACTCAAGCCTGGACACTAATTAACTGGGTAGATAAATAAATCTATGTTTACTGAGCTGCTTCTCTCTTCACAGGTACTGCTCTCTGTGATGCCATTCTGCGCACACATAGGAAGAACACAGGGAGATATGAGGGTGGGCTTGAGCAGACTGCTCTCACAGATAGGGAGAACACAGGCAGAGAGGGGGGCGGGATTGAGCAGACTGCTCTCACACATAGGAAGAACACAGGCAGATAGGAGGGTGGGCTTGAGCAGACTGCTCTCACAGATAGGGAGAACACAGGAAGAGAGGGGGGCGGGCTTGAGCAGACTGCTCTCACAGATAGGGAGAACACAGGCACAGAGGGGGGCGGGCTTGAGCAGACTGTTCTCACTGCTATAGAGCTTCCTGATAAAGCAGCCGACTGAGAGATCAGCCAATGGTTTTTACAGGGTGGATTACAAGCTCACTGGGCAGATCAGAATGAAACAGACAGCAGGGTAAGTGTTTGTTCTCATATCCCTACTAGTATAAAGTATTAATTAAATCAGGTTGCTTTGACTTTGGTACACTTTAAAAACTTAAAAAAAGATTTATTGTTTTGTCTCAGCTGAATGTAACAGTCTTTCTCTGTGTCTTATCTATCCTCACCTGGCAGAGAACTGGGCTTCCTAAAGTAAAGTATGTTATGGCTTTAATTCCTTATCAGTAGTCAGACTAGGTACCGACAGGAGAAAAACTGTCAGTTGCATAGCAGAATATTAACTCTTTTAGGCAGAGAAGGAAGAAAAGCATCACAGCATATGTATTTGTGTGCTCTGCACTATACATACACAATGTCTATCTCATTATGTCACATGTCACTTAAAGAGTAACTGTTAGCCCCCAAAGTGAAATTTAAATCTCTACAGCAATGTTTTATTTAGTATTAAAGTGATCCAAAAAGCCAATGCAGAACTTAAAAATCAATATAATTTTGTTACTATGTAGCCTTTTGCCCAAGCTAATGACGCAAAGCCGCATATCTGATACTGATGAGCATGCAGAGCATGCCTATGTCTGCCCGACCCCCTCTCCCCCCTCTCCCCCCCAGGACCAGGTGCCGATCTATTCGCACCACAAACAGCTGACCGCTCTGACAGGGAGAGAGAGCGGCAGCACTTCCAGCGCAGCCACGGCAGAGCAGCCGCCACCGAGTCACATGTGAGACATGTGAGAGAGATGCACGGTGGCGGCTGCTCTGCCGTGGCTGTGCTGGAAGTGCTGCCGCTCTCTCTCCCTGTCAGAGCGGTCAGCTGTTTGTGGTGCGAATAGATCGGCACCTGGTCCTGGGGGGGAGAGGGGGGAGAGGGGGGTCGGGCAGACATAGGCATGCTCTGCATGCTCATCAGTATCAGATATGCGGCTTTGCGTCATTAGCTTGGGCAAAAGGCTACATAGTAACAAAATTATATTGATTTTTAAGTTCTGCATTGACTTTTTGGATCACTTTAATACTAAATAAAACATTGCTGTAGAGATTTAAATTTCACTTTGGGGGCTAACAGTTACTCTTTAAAGCAGTATAAAACCTTGACATTATTTTTTAATAAAAACATGTTTTCCTACTTTTTATTTGCTATACGGTTATTATATTTGCATTTCTGCACAAGTATTATTATTCATTTAGAAATTACGAGTTCCCAAAAGTACAGTTTTTTGCTTTGAGAGCTGCCTTTGCATTTTACTCATAACTGGTTTTACATAGTTACATAGTTATTTTGGTTGAAAAAAGACATACGTCCATCGAGTTCAACCAGTATAAAGTACAACACCAGCCTGCTCCCTCACACATCCCCGTTGATCCAGAGGAAGGCGAAAAAACCCTCACAAGGGTCCAATTAGCCCCTAAAGGGAAAAATTCCTTCCCGACTCCAGATGGCAATCAGATAAAAACCCTGGTTCAACATCATTAGGCATTACCTAGTAATTGTAGCCATGGATGTCTTTCACCGCAAGGAAAGCATCTAAGCCCCCTTTAAATGCAGGTATAGAGTTTGCCATAACGACTTCCTGTGGCAATGCATTCCACATATTAATCACTCTTACTGTAAAGAACCCTTTCCTAAATAAATGGCTAAAACGTTTTTCCTCCATGCGCAGATCATGTCCTCTAGTCCTTAGAGAAGGCCTAGGGACAAAAAGCTCATCTGCCAAGCTATTATATTGCCCTCTGATGTATTTATACATGTTAATTAGATCCCCTCTAAGGCGTCTTTTCTCTAGACTAAATAAACCCAGTTTATCTAACCTTTCTTGATAAGTGAGACCTTTCATCCCACGTATCAATTTTGTTGCTCGTCTCTGCACCTGCTCTAAAACTGCAATATCTTTTTTGTAATGTGGTGCCCAGAACTGAATTCCATATTCCAGATGTGGCCTTACTAGAGAGTTAAACAGGGGCAATATTATGCTAGCATCTTGAGTTTTTATTTCCCTTTTAATGCATCCCAAAATTTTGTTAGCTTTAGCTACAGCGGCTTGGCATTGAGTACGATTATTTAACTTGTTGTCGATGAGTACTCCTAAGTCCTTCTCCAAGTTTGATGTCCCCAACTGTATCCCATTTATTTTGTATGGTGCCAGACCATTAGTACGTCCAAAATGCATGACTTTACATTTGTCAACATTGAATTTCATCTGCCATGTATGTGCCCATATAGCCATCCTATCCAGATCCTGTTGCAATATGACACTATCTTCCTGAGAGTTGATGATTCTGCACAATTTTGTATCATCTGCAAAAATAGCAACATTGCTCACTACTGCATCTACGAGGTCATTAATAAATAAATTGAAAAGCACTGGACCCAGAACAGACCCCTGTGGGATCCTACTGCTAACAGTCTCCCATTTTGAGTACGATCCATTGACCACAACTCTTTGTTTTCTGTCCATTAGCCAGTTCCCTATCCATGAACACAGACTCTCCCCCAGTCCTTGCATCCTCAACTTTTGCACCAGACTTTTGTGGGGAACAGTGTCGAAGGCCTTTGCAAAGTCCAAGTATATCACATCTACAGCATTCCCAATATCCATATTAGCATTCACTACCTCATAAAAGCTGAGCATGTTAGTCAAACAGGACCTGTCTTTAGTAAACATTTGTTGATGCTGAGAAATAAGATTATTTTCTACTATGAAGTCATGTATAGTATCTCTTAGTAACCCCTCAAATAGTTTGCATACAACTGATGTTAAGCTTACAGGTCTATAATTCCCTGGATCTGATTTTTTGCCCTTCTTAAATAATGGGAAAACGTGGGCTGTACGCCAATCCACTGGGACTCTGCCAGTTGCAAGAGAGTCACAAAAGATAAGATAAAGGGGTTTATCTATAACTGAACTTAATTCCCTTAGGACCCGAGGATGCATGCCATCCGGGCCAGGTGCCTTGTCTATTTTTAATTTATTTAGTCTTGCCTTCACTTCTTCCTGCGTTAAGTATTTAATATTACAGTTAGAAGATTGAGACTCTTCCGCCTCTGTAGTTTGCAACAGTGCTGTTTCTTTTGTGAAGACAGAAGCCAAGAAAGCATTTAATAACTCTGCCTTACCTTGGTCGTCCACCATTGAGTTCCCACCCTCATCCTTTAGGAGTCCTATACAGTCAACCTTTCTTTTTTTAGAGTTAATGTACTTGTAAAACTTTTTTGGGTTAGATTTGATATCCTTAGTGATTCATCTTGTATTGAAGGCAGAAATGCTTTAAATGTCTGTCTGTCCAGGAGCTTCTGCAGTCAGAGAATGTGTCACATTCCTCACTTGATACAATTAAGTAAACACAAGATAACATTATCCCCACTTCGGATGCGTCAAGCTGTCTATGCACTGAACTTTCAAGCCCTGTGTTTAACTAATTGGATGCTGTTCTACTAAAAAAAAAAATGGTGGTAGTATATAATATGCTGTAAATATTTTTTTACAGCAAAGAAGAAATGCTGGGTTTCATTCCGCTTTAACCACTTTATGACATGGTGATTTATTAAAACGTCCTGATTGAACCTGTTAACGGCTCCAGGACATTTTATTAAAGTTGCTCACTCCCGCCGCTGCTCTGCACATGTGCACTCCCCCCCCCCCCTCCCCTGCAGCTGTTTACCATCGGTACACCGCGATCTCTGATTGGGGAAGAGGACCGAGTGGTCCTCTACCCAATCGCAATGCTAGGAATGAATAGACATGGCCGCGATCAGCGGCCTCATCCATTCATAAAACAGGAAACAGTTACAGTTTAGTGAAAAGTAAAAAAAAAAATGAACACTTCCTATAAAACAGGAGAGTGTTCACTAGTGCCATCTAGTGACCAGAAAGTAAAATTACACATACAGGCACATACATGCACATACATACACATACACTTATTGAATATTAATCAAATTAATAACTTACACTTCCAAAGCCCCCCTCCCCCCCCAAAAAAAAAAACACTTGTAAAAAAAAATATTACATAAATATTTGCCTTAGGGACTCAGCTTTTAAATCTATATTTTATGAGAGAATATTACTATTACTTTATTGCAGAGGGGCTTGTAGTTATGGACCGAAAGACAAGACAGAGAAATAACACCTATATTTCCAGAGAATAAATTGCCGCCATAAATTGTGAGAGGGACATAATTTAAATGGTTTAATAATCAGGACAACTGGACAAATAAAATGTGTGGGTTTTATCCACAGGAGAACATTTTATTTTAAAACTATAATGGCCGAAAACTGAGAAATAATGCATTTTTTCAATTTTTTTTATTTTTCCCGTTAAAATGCATTTGGTATAAAAACATTCTTAGCAAAATGTACTACCCACAGAAAGCCTAATTGGTGGTGAAAAAAACATGGTATAGATAATTTTGTTGTGATAAGTAGTAATAAACTTATTGGCGAATAAAAGGGAGGAGCACTGAGAGGTGAAAATTGCTCTTGTCTGTTAGAGTAAACGCCCCTATGGGGTGAAGTGGTTAAGGTTCCCTTCAAGTACAACTCATGAACTGCCTCTCTCCTATGAAACTTCCTAATAATGATAAATGAATGACCTGATTGCTGTTTGCTTTTTTCATTATGTTTTGATGATGAATATTTACATTCCACAAATGTATCATATTCCTGGGAAACACCATGAAATGGGCACACCTGTTTGATTACTTCACCACTAAAGTCTACATCTATGAAATCTACACTGAAAACAAATAATAAACAATGCAATCTATTTCATCAGTCTCTCACCAGCAAGATGAAAAGGATTGAAATGTTTGGTTTCCTTTCCCATGCCTTGCCTATAAGCAGTTCCCGCAGTTTGTGAGCCCAGGATCCCTCCTATGAGATGTGTGTCTCCAGCAGGGCTCACAGATTGGACACTTTCTTCTCTCCATAATGGCAAGCTCAGACTGAGTTGTGACTGGATTGTAAATTATGTTCATATAAAAGACTTGCTCTAATGCTTTTCCAATAGCCTCGCCATCAAACCAGAATCGGCTTCTCTGTCAAGCAAGCAGACGCCGCTCATTACTACCATGTCAACTTGTCTTTTTGTTTTTAAATGGCAAACTTTAGTGGTGTCTCTCAGCTCTTACGCTTTTACTGCTTTATACAAAGCACTAGTGAAAGTTTACTGAAGCAACACAACAAGCAAGATTATATTTATTATTACATATGGTGGTAGTTATACAGCACTGATCTGTTTTCCACAGTGCATTACAGAGAACATCAAGCAACTGACACAACCCCTCATTGGGGCTCACAATGTCCCTACCACAGTCTATGGTCGATGTTACTGAAGAAGCCATTATTAATGTACTGGGCCATATGCAATTCCTTTCTACGCCTGAGTTTTCTAGGAGATAATTCTTCATCTTTGAATTAAAATAACTTTTTAGCACCTTGCAAATAGAAAAAAGTACAAAAAGGTTGATGAAACAGTACTGTCAAAAAAATGTCAGTATTCATTTGATTGATGATGGTTTAAAAAGCATTTTATTTAAAAGTTCTGAAGATATCACCTAGGAGAAAACTTAGGTGAAAAAGTGGATTGCATAAGGCCCATTGTGTGTTATAGAAGGAAATAGGAGGTCCCAAGGTAAACCTATGCAAAAAAAAAAATGAGAACTTACAAACACCAGGGTGTTCAACTTGAAGAACCACACTTTCCTGATTCAGTTCCATCAATTAATTTGAACTGGGACAAAAATGTGGAAAGACTTCGGTCCATGAGGATTGGAGTTCAGCATCTCTGGTTTACAGAGTAATAAGGCCCACTTATTACAAATTTGAAGACGTTCTATCCAAGAAAGCATTCATTTTCTGTGGCGGTCATTATCGCTGCACAATGCTAAACAACGTTCACCTGATAGTGCGCATGTACCTATGTAGCAAGATTAAAAAATCGCTGGTCTTCGAAAAAATCGTCAGAAAAACCATGAGGTGGGTACAGGCCTTTAGATGCCAGGCTGAAACTACAAATTCTGTCCCAGGACAGTATTTACGGGGTCTTCCTTTATTCACAACTCCTTCTTGCCTAGTGATCCGCCCACGATCAGCCAGAGGTTATATAACAATTGTGGCCACCATTACACCCCTCCAACCCATAACAATGCAGACACTATGATTTCCCCACAAAACACCAGCCCTGGAGGGGGGCCCCTGTATCAAAGAAAGGGAGGAGGTTGGGAGTGGGACCCCCCAAAACCAACCCCCCCCCCCCCCCCACACACACACACACACACAGAGGATGCTCCTCTAATGAACCAATTGTATTTCAGCTGTTAAATGAAACAAGGAGGATTATGATTGGTTGCTGCACCACTTATGCTTCAGTTTTCTTTGCATTTGTCTTGATAAACTGAAGCCCCATCATATTTTATCAGAGCAAGCTTATACATTCCGATTATCTTTCTGAAGGATCCGCATAATGAAAGGAAGCTCTATGGCTTCAGTAAGTGTTGAATAACCATAAATATGTAAGTCTTCCAGCATAATTCTTCAAAGTCACATTCTTGAAATGCTTGCATGACATTAGTTTCTGTGTTGGCGGGGTGTGACTGTCAGGTGCTAGAGCTAGTCGTTTTTTCCACTTCCTTTTCTCTGCAAATAATCCAATAATTTTAGTGCTGCAAACAGTGACGTAAATACAAATCATGGGACATCCCCAACAAATCTTTAACGGGTCCCCCATATGTCACACTCTCTCCCTTGCCTATCCCTTGGTTGTCCTCAAAGTCTGGGGACCCATCTTGCAAGGGTCATAAAACAAGTGGCCATCGGGATCTTCACATCCATAACAAGTGTAACCACAAGACACCTGATCTAAAGCATGGACCCCTTTATCTGAGGGAGTGAAGCAGTAGTTGGGGCCCCCTTACAGCTCTGGCTCCCCCTGCGGTTGCAGAGGCTGCTCCCCTGTAGTTACGCACCTGGCTGCAGATGTTAGCAAACCGATAAGGGGAGAAAAAAATAAGAAATATAGATGCTTATCTAAGTAGTGGGAAGCCTCTGGATGCTCCAAAAGCTTCCCAGATGTTCAACAAGCCATGCTGACCAAGACCTTCTTCTTCTTTATGGCTGTGCTCCCATCCATATACAAGCATGACCTCAATACACCTACACAAGTATGGTCCACGCATGCCCAGTAGCCCTTAGTATGAATCTGCACATGCATGGAGAAAAATGCCATGCACAAGCAGTTTCATTCTACTGTGCATTCATGGACGTGCTCACGCATGTACAGTAGTCACGCTCATACACGCATGGTTGCATGGCCACGACGGCATATTCGACAATCCCTTGTCAAATATGCTCAGAGGGACCCAGCACTGGAATGGTGAGCACCAGGGGAATCCAGGAAGCCTCTGGACTATCTATCTCTACTGAGGTATCTATTTTTTATTTATTTTTGTGTTCACTATTTAAAGGGAACCAGAGACGAAGCACCCTCATGTATTTTACCATATAGATCAGTGGGAACATTAGAGAAAACACCTACCCTGTTCTCTGTTTCATTCTGCACTGCACAGCTTGCTTCTAATCAGCCGCGATAAAATCCGACTGAGCATTTAGTCTGGCTTTGCTTAGGAATATTTATAGCTCAGTCTGTGTTCTCTCATGTCTTTTCAAGTCCAAGCCTGCCCCCTGCTGGCTCTGCTCAGGAATCATTATAGCTGAGTCATTATAGAAAAGCAAGACTGAATGCTCAGTCGGGGATTTTATCAGGTCTGATAAGAAACAAGCTGTGCGGTGCAGAATGAAACAGAAAGCATGGTAGGTGTTTTCTCTAATGTTCCCACTGATCTATATGGTAAAATACATGAGGGTGCTTCGTCTCTGGTTCACTTTAAAGGGAATATACTGTACGGGAGTAATCCTGTTTTCATCTCCCATTAAAGTAACTAGCGTGAACTGCTATGCTAGTTGCTATGGATAACAGCCCTTTGCCAACAACCAGTGGACTCACACATGTATTGAGATTATACTGAAATAGGTATCTGTTATCATTTATAGTACAGTTGTTCATTTGTACTGACTTAAACCATGTCCAGACTAGCGAGAATGGCAGTGATATATGAGAGACAGAATACCTAGAGTTATGTTCAATCAGGGGGAGGACAAACATGACTGAAGAAGGCTGCAAATGCAATAGAAAAGCTGTACAATGGGGAACTACATATGGAAGCTGCTGCACATGGGAGACAGCACATGAAAGGCTTGGGGGGATATAGAATAAGGACGGCTGAATTAATACATATATGTGTTTCTTCAGCTGGTAAAGGTGGGTGGCTATGCATGAAAGGGGTGCCGCACATGGAAGAAAGAAGCTATTATATATAGAAAGGTGGCGCTCATGGAAGGTACCAGACTGTCTTTATCAAGCCAGTTGTCCTCCTTGCCTCTCCCGTCTGAAACCAATCCATCATGCCATCTTCCTTCCTCCACAGCAACAGAATGCATCATTAATCTGCTGCGTAGCCAGTGGCGTAGCTAAGGAGCTGTGAGCCCTGATCCAAGTTTTACATTGGGGCCCCCCAAGCACTCTATACATAACAATTAATAAGGTTCGCCAAAACCTGCCAATGGCTACTGCAGCGTCAGAGGTGCAAGAAGGGGATGGGGAACAGTTTAATGATTACCACTATTCATTGTACCTATATAAGTGATTTTTATGAGCACAGGACCAATAGAGAGCTAATACTGCAGTTGAGGGAAGGCCCCTCGGGGCGCTCTGGTCCAAGGGCCCTGATATGGTCGCAACCTCTGCACCCCCTATTGCTACGTCCCTGTGCGTAGCGATGTGTCTGTACAGAACTCACCTGAGGGAACAATTCCCAATCACTGCGTGCATGTGTATGCATCTAAAGACTATGCTTGTAGCTAGCTTGTAAAGTGTAAATGCATCTAACAAAGTATTGGCAGATTGACCAAGAGACAGATCCTTCTCCAATCGAATCCGATCAGAATGAGATCTGTTGGCTGCCCATACACCGCAGGCTGATTCCTGGAAGATTTCAACATGAAATCTATCAGGAATCAGCCTTGCGACACTGCAGATTCTGCCCGCATGACCACCCCTCAGATGCATATGTCCCCTCCCTCCCAAAGCCACAACTCCCAGTCTCCACCACCGCCGTCTTCCCCGAGCCCCGCTGTCACACTGAGCCACCACATGGTGGGGCGCGTATACCATGTGGCGCCTGTGACGTCACACACATGCATTTGGTGCCACATGGGGGAGAAAGAGGAGGAACCCGGAAATCTGGCATGGGCACTGACAGCTGGCGAGACAGGTGAGATTTTACACTGCATGGACACCAGGAGAGGACATTTTATACTTGGGCCAGCAGGTCCATTGCGTTCGTCCCAATATAGCACGCCATTACCGCCTCGCAACTAATCGACCATGTCGGACCAAGATTTTCCAGCATGCTCTATCAATACATTCAACCGCTTTCTCATCAGTCGAGTCATCGCTCCTGCATGCTTGTTGTGGCGCCGCTTTTCATTTGATTAAATTGTCGAATCTGATGGTCGATCAAACAACAATATTGGTAGATCTATGGCCACATTTAATACAAAACAATTATTTGTGGTCATGTTTGCTGAAATGTAAACGTGTCCCATAGTGGAGTCACTGCTGCCAAATGAATCAAAATTAACCTCAGAATAACACAAAACACATTAATTTTCGAACTGACATTAAAAAAAATCCCTCCTTGCTGAAAAACTACACTGGGCGTATGAAATAATTAAGACCATGGGAGCGTCCCTCTGCAGTGGATCAGTTTCCCCAGCGGACACCATATGGAGACTGTCTGTCCCCGGGGTCACGCTTCTGCGATCAGCCGAGAAGCCATTGCCCCATACAGGTGTTCATTCCTTCCGAGACTCTGTGATCGGCAGCTGCACGCACCAATCACTCTGCACACAGCAGTCCGCTCTCCAATCAGCAACAGGTGAGCGCTGCTTTTCTATGGAGCCCTAGCAGAGTAGTAGTGACAACAATCCTGCTGTGCACAGCGCTGAAGGAAGGAGGTGATCGCCAGGCTTGAGGCTTGCCCTGTCTGTCCCCAGCGTATGCTGCTCACTCTTTGATCAATGACGATTGTGGCTCGGAACGCTAGCGGTCGCTGTGCTCCCCCAAGCATTGTGTACACATGTCCCCGGGGGCTCCTGCAAAACAACGATCTATAGGGAACACAGCGGACTGGCCATGGCTAGGAGAGCGGCTGCCAACGTCAGCGGGGATGACTTCTCCTTCGTCAGCCCTGTTGTCAAGTACCTGCTATTCTTCTTCAACATGCTCTTCTGGGTAAGTTGTCTCTCTCTACCATGCCTTGTATCGTTATAGAACTTGCCACTGGGGGCACAAGTCCCCTTCTTCACATCCCTAGGCAAAGGTCCTATCTGTCCTGACCCTCCGCATGCCATTCGGGAGAGTTGTGAATCAGGAAGACTCTAATGAAACCTGCTGCATCTCTGCCACTCAAGGGACTGGTCACTGCTGTGTCACTGGCTTGGGGATGGGTGGGGACACTTGCATTGCCCACAGGCTGTCTGTTTTCATAGCCAGGCTGCAGTGATAGGCAATACTGCTTTATTATTTGCTCTTATATTTGTGCTTTTATGGCTTTTGCTATGCTTTCATCTATGCACAATGTTGCATATTTGGTTTCAAAACTCCATAATAAATGAAACAGTTTCCCCTCCTCCCCCCTAAAGAGAATGATTTGCATCAGTTGACACATTATGTTACAACCACAATTGCAGACCATGCCAGCAGTCATCATTGGCTGTTGGTATTACATGCATATGGGAGATTTATCAGGTGATGTGAATAAGATGATCAGTCATCATCTTGTAGGTTAAAAGCAAAAGTGTTGCCCAGACCAACTAGTCAAAATTCTTGTTTAATTTAACCACTGACATCTAATTGGATGCTATAAGCAACTGTTCCACATTTTATTCAGGTTTCTTTGCACTTATCTTAATAAAGCAGCCCTACAGTCATACTAATAATATGAAATGCATCCAATTCACTTTTTGGCAGAGAGCAGTCGGTGGTTAACATCTGCCAGAAATCTTGCATGGTGAAAGAAAAAAATGCAGATGATTGATTATGTTGAATATTTTTGTTTCTGAGACTGTTATTTTCTATCGCACACGCTGAGTTACGCTATAATGTGGATGTTGGGTGGCCGCAATGTGATACAAGTTGAGAGATAGTGTATGTCATCTGCAAAAATGTTCTCAGGTGTGTTACACTGCAAGGAATTGGAACGTGCATTGTACTCTGAGTGGTACCAAGAAAGTCTGTGGAATTGCAGATCGCACACCATGTTTTGTGTGTCAGATGTGACAGCACCTCACAATGTTCTGTGGCCAAAATCGTCATTCGAGATTGTCTCAGCAAAAATGTGGAGTTTATATAACTGATGATGTGTTTTAGATGATCATTAGTGTTTCATTGAGCGGAATTACTACCCTGAGATGGGGGGAACAAGATGACTTTTACTTACCTTGGACTTCTTCCAGCTCCCCTTCCCAGCAAGCGTTGTCCCTGCTGCTTGCCTTCTCGATTGCGCTCCCACAGTTGGCAGTGTTCTGTGCAGTTACAAGTCTATAGAATTGTACATGCGCAGACTGCTCCAGGCTACGGGAGCGCAATCGAGGAGGTGCACAACAGTGCATGTGCAGTAGCCTGTGACTCAATTTGAAACACACTTTAACTAGGCCGACAGCAGCACATCGAGGGGACCTGGAGGACACCAAGGGACCTGAAAGATTACAGGGAGCTGAAGGAGCCCCAGGTAAGTAAAAGTCATTTTTTTCCCCAACTCAGCTACACTTTAGTACCTTTTCTGTTAATCGAGGCTCCTCCTGCCTGTCCTTCCCCACCCCTCTCCCATAGCACAGAACAGTCTCAGCAGTGTGTCCGTACAGGGATCATAATAGCAGCTTTGAACTGTGTTTTTGTTTGCTTCTACAAAAATTGTAGCGCACCACTGTAGTGTTAAGTTAAAGAAAGGATCCTTAAGTGATCAGAAATACGTTTACAATTGTGGGCTGTAGTATGTGTTTCTAAAACAAACCATGTCATGTGTTTCAACAACTCCATGATTTTAGTTTTAGTTTCAAAAGTTTTTTATTTGTCATTGCCAAGGAATCATGAAGAGATTACACAAAAATGTCTATAACAGATACTAACAGATACTAAATAATACTAAGCAGGGATCATTATCAACCCCTGATGTTAGCTTTGATCAGTAATATGATTTGAAATATTTGGGACTGCACATAGATGTCATGTATCAACTCATGTAGTTTTTCTTGTACCCACATATGAACCTGTCTGTATATCACAATAAGAATGGCTTATAAGTTGCCCTGCCTGTAAATTGGCAGGATAAACAAGTCCAGTCTGGAATTGGCTGTGCCATTGTGTTTTTCTTACAGAAGCAGGGGTTGAAGAATTGTATGAAAGCCTTTTTGGAATGTGTCAAGCTCTTTAGCAGTGGTTGCAGGAGAAGAGAGGAGAATACTATCAAATGAACAGCCATGGGTGGAGGTGTAAATGATACTCATGTGATCTCTGTAACTTCCCATCCCTGTTTTCATGCCGTTCACTTACTGCAGGCATTACATGGGTGTTCCTGGTGTTTGAGTTCACACGTAAAATAATCCACTGCACAGTTAAGTAATGGTCTATATGGTATGCATTACATTTTGGTGCCATGGGAAACTACCTACTTTAAATTCAAATTATGTTCTTTTTTGTTGTACATTAAAAGCTTAGCTTACTATATGTACAAGTACAAATCCTACCTAAAAATTGAACTTACACAAAACACTTCTCACCTTTACCATGGCAAATATGTATGTTTACTAAAACTGGACAGTGATTGGCCAATCATAACTGAAGTACCAGGCTTACCTGTTTCTATGTTACTTTACTGGAAGAGGAAGGAGGCAAACTACATGAACGCAGTAAAATTGGTCAGTGATTGGCCAAACATAATTGAAAGTGTGTACCAGGCTTTAGCCCCATTTTTCAAGAAAAAAAAAAGATGACCTGTCCTGTCAAACATTTTAGATGCCTCTTTCCTCTTCCAGTAAAGAAGTAATCATCATAGTGTAACAGTAAAGCCTGGTACTTCAATTATGATTAGCCAATCACTGACCAATTGTTCATCTCCATGTAGTATGAGAGTCAACAGATATTGAATACTAGGAGCAGATTGTGAAGAGAAACCCTACTATATGGAGGTGGGTGTACACACAACCAATTTTGCCACTTCCATGTAGTACACAAGCTTACCTACACCGTCTGTTCATATTATTCAGTATTTCTTGGCTCTCATACTACATAGAAAGTGGTCAAATTGGCCATTCATTGGCCAATCAAAATTGGATATGTGCACACACACTGTGCAGGTTGCATTGCAATACCATTGTGATACCATTGCAATACAACGCTGCCAAAAAGTCGCACCATGCATTTAGTGATGCAGTGCAACTATACAGTAAAGCATACAGTACAATGTTAGTGTGCTTCACTGCCACTGTAAATGTGCATGTTACCTAGTAAATGCACAGTATGCTGTGCTTTACTGTGTTGTAACCTGCTGCACTGCACTAGTATAAATAGTAGTATGAAAGCCCCATAGGAATATCATCACATCATCGCATCACAACAGACTGAGTGTGAAAGGGCCATAAGAAAGGCCCAAATACATTATTTTTGAGTTGTAGCCACCCAGTGACAGAAAAACTCCTTGGTAAATTAGAAGAGGCACGCTTTCCAAACTTCAAACTCCGCCTACCTCTCCATTGATTGCATTAGACTGTGAAAATTGCTGTTTAGAATCTGTTTAGAATCCACGCTCTGCCTTGGTACGCTGAAAGAGAAAGTGAAGTAATGACCCTTTGAACTTTCCTGCATTTAAGCCTCATAAGAAGCCTTGTCTCACTTTCTCAGCTGTTGTAGCATTTATTTACTTTTCAGGAAACCAGATTTAATTTGCCAAACTGACAAGCTCTTGTGCTTATATAACAACTATATAAAAAGTTTTTTTTAGCTCTTGCTGTGCTGGAAAACAGAAAGGGACTTCAGAGAATTTCTTACTTGGGCTAGTATTAGATTTACTTATGTTTAATGCACCCTGTCACATGTCACTTCATGCACTCTTTAAGGTGACTTGAGTTTGTAGTTGCCAGTGATCATCTTGTGTCTTTTATTCACGTTCTTTGCATTTTCTGAATTTTTGTGTTTCCGAGACATGTAAGTCAGTGTTTTTGCTGAACTGTCTTATCACTCAAATACTTGTGCAGCAATAAAACACTGTGACTTTCCTGTGAATGTCATACTATTTTAATATGCACGGCTTACCTCTGCGCAATGCCATAAATCCTGCGGACTGATTAAAAACAAGAATGCTGTTCTCTTCACAAAGGTCAACAATCCACAATGTCCTTTTTAAACCTAACTCCAAAAATCCACATTTAAAAGCATACAAATTCTGCATACAGCAAGACATAATTTTAAATATGTTGGACTCAACCAGCTGTTTTAAGAAGATATTTAATTCACTTTTACAGAGTGCAATATTTATAAGGCATGCTAAGACTCAGCTGTTCTCAGTCTATTAGTAAATGATTTGCAGTTAAGGAAGTAATTTATGGTAATAAGTTCAGCTGCAACAGAATACACTGTGCAGAATTTTAGACATATGTACCCTAAAAATCATGTTTTGTTTGAGTTTTCTATAAATGAATGCAGTGCATAATTATTGGCGGCTTGCCACAGCAGCAGCATCTTATCCTGCTGGCAGCCATGCCAGGCTCCCAAACACAACGTGTTTCAACTGAGAGCATTTTATATCAAAACCTGTACAAAGGGAACCAAATCAAAAGGCTTTTTTTTCATAAATAACGAATCAGATACCTAGTTTCACTTAACGTCTGAAATCTGATTGGTTCATCTGAGCAGCTACTTAATTTCTGCTACAGTATTCTTTACATTGGTCTCCATAAATCAGACTGTTTGTTTTTAAAGCCATATTTTACTCTCCCAGATTTTTCATTGTAGGTTAAATGTGACTAGGGGACTATGCCCTCATTTACACCATTTGTTTTATTTGGTGCAGTTGTTAAAGAACAAGCGACCCCCATGCTAACCTAGAAATAAAAAAACACATATATAAGTAGATAAATACTATTTCTACTTACATAACAGATGTATTGTGCTATCCATGTAACGATTCCTGTGAATTTTATAAAGGAAAAGCAGAAAATCCTATTCTAGGCAGTGGCCATTTTGCCAAGCTAATGCTGACATCATATCATCCCTTCTCTTGTCCCCCCCCCCCACCCCTTCTCTTGCTAATTGCGTATTCATTAGCTGCCCTCCTCCCATAGTCTTCAGACACTCCCACTACAGTGTATACTAGGAACTGCACTTTTTTTTTCTTTTCTTCTCCAATCGCTGAGTCACCTCAGCCTTGCTTGCAAACACAAGTGAGCATAGGTGTTTCAGATAAGAAGCTAGGCAGGAAAATAAATGGAAGAGGAGGAATATATTATAGATAAAAAGAACCCCCAGCATTCAACTGTTTGGCACTGACTACTAAAGGGCCAGTGCTCTTAAAGTATGTGACAATTCCAAATCATAACAACTGGAAAAGTTTTGCAAGTTTTGAATGCAGGATTAGCATCTTTATCACTTAATACACTCAGACCAGTTGCTGTTGAAATTTGATTTTTATGGTGACAATACCACTTTAAAGTGAAATTCCCTTTGGAAAAGTCAACCACAGGACCCAGAGATATGTGCAGAAGGTATAGAGGTGTTAGCAGAGCTGGAGTGTCTTCCTCTGTACAAAGCAATGAATCACCTGACTTTGTCCACCTCCTCCCTTTGCTTCCTACTGTTTTGGCTTCCCTTCCCAGCTCCTCCCTGAATACCTCCTATAAGTGACAATGGGAGAGGGTGAGGAGTTTAAACAGAACACGAACTGCAGTTCAGTCCAGCCAAGCAGTAACTGACATTCACATGGTAATGTAAGATCAGTTGGTCTCAAAGAGAGTCAAAATGAATGAAACAGTAAATTATTACATGTAGTGTACTTGGACTTAACAAAAGCTCTTGATGCTTTTCCCTACAACAGCCTGGCACAGAATATGAAAATGCAAAGAGTAGAGGAAAATGTGTGACTGCAAAAAGAACTGCCTAAGGGAAGAAGGCAAAGAGTCTAGTAGTAGAAAACAGATAATACTGACAATGGTGTCCCGCAAGAGTCAGTACTGGATCCACTACTCGTCAATTCATTTATTAATGACTTTGTAAGATGGAATAAAAAGACATTTTGTTGTTTGCTGTCTTCATAGACGACACTTAGCAATAGTGGCATACAACTCATGCTATAGAAGGATCTACTGTATGCTATGTCATGCACGCAAATTGGCAGATTACATTTAATGTCAACTAATGTAAGGTCATGCATGCCACATATAAACAATATGGACTAAATACAGCTGGGATTATAAGGCTTGGGGAAGGACTTGGAAATACTTGGGTGGTACGGTGTCATAGAGCATTCCTCTCACCTTGCAGCACTGGATTCCAAGTTTAAATATGGACCAGGACACTCTGTATGGAGTTTCTAGTTTTCTCGAGGTTGGCATGTATTTGCTCCAGGCACTCCAATTTCATCCCACATTTCAATTGTTACATGTATATAGTTGTCTGTTCCAACATCTTGTGAGAAAACAGGATTGAAGCCTGACAAAGGCTATACAGCCGAAAGCTTGCTTATTCTTGTTCTGTTAAGTTAGCCAATAAATGGTATTATCCTGATTCCTCTCCCAAAATTGTCCTCAGTCTATGATTGGGGCATTTATTATTATTATTATTGATTTATAAAGGGCCAACATATTGATGTATAAAGGGTCGTGACCCTGTACAGAGTAAGAAACAAACATGGGGTACACAATGATACAGACAATGGTATATGCAAAATATCAACATTGGTACATATTAAAAAATTGCTAGACATAGTAATTACAGTGACAAATGTAACATGATGATCAAAATGTATAGCACATTTCAGGACACAAAATAGTGAGAATACAATCTAAAGGAATGCTTTAGAAGCAAGAAGTGGGGTAATATATAAATATGAATACTAGAGATGGCCCGAACTGTTCACCGGTGAACGGTTCCCGGCAAACTTCCATGGTTCGCGTTCACGAAGAACCGGGAACTTTTCCGGATGTTCGATTCGCCCCCATAGTGCATCATTAGGGTCAACTTTGACTCTCTACATCAGTCAGCAGGCACATTGTAGCCAATTAGGCTACACTCCCTCCTGGAGCCACTTCCCCCCCCCCCCCCCCTTATAAAAGGCAGGCAGCGTCAGGCATTGGACTCACTCGTGTGCCTGCAGTAATTAGAGAAGGGAGAGCTGCTGCAGACTCTCATAGGGAAAGCTTAGTTAGGCTCTTGTAGGCTTCTTAGCTTGCTCCTCGCTGATTCTTATAGCTAAAAAAGCACCCCTCAACAGCTCTTTTGAAAACTAATCTTGTGCTTGTGATCTATTTTTTTTTTTGTTTGTGGCCCACTTGCATTATATACAGCCCTGTCAGTGCAGCTGGCCTTTGGTGTAATTCCTACTGTGCCACTGCCAGGCCCAGCACATTCAGTGACTACCTGTGTGTGTGTGTGACAGGCAGATGCAGATTTGTAATCCCATCCCAATCACTGCACCTGTTCACTGTTCAGTGCACCTACCTTCCTACCTACCTACATGAGCGCACGCATTGTTAATACCACCAGTCATTGCACCTGTTCACGGCGGTACCTGTGTGCGTGTGTGTGTGTGTGTGTGTGTGTGTGACAGGTGCACATTTGTAATACCCATCACTGCATATACCTACCTGTTGTGTTCAGTGCACCCACCTACCTATGTGAGCGCATGCAGCGTGATATTTAATACCACCAGTCACTGTACCTGTTCATGGTACATGTGTGTGACAGGGGCACATTGGTAATACCCATCACTGCATATAACTACCTGTTGTGTTCAGTGCACCCACCTACCTACGTGAGTGCATGCAGTGTGATATACCACTCCGTGCATACCTGTTAACTGCACCTGTGTGACTGCACTTTGTATTAATCAAGTCAGTGCATACCTTTCACTTCATCCCCCCAATATGGACAAAACAAAAGGCAGAGGCAGGCCACCTGGCAGGTCTGTTCGAAGTCGCGCTGTCATGATTTCGTGCGGCCCTCGACCAAAGTACAGTGTTCAGAAGAAGACACGTGCCATCAACCCTCAATATTGTCAGGACGTAGTTGACTATTTAACACAGAACACCTTATCCTTCTCAGCTTCCGCACGGAAGCGTGACATATCTTCCTCCTCCTGCTCTGATTATGGAACCCCACTTAACACTCAGTCGGCCGCCACCACCAAAGTGCCATCACCCCAGGGCTCAGCAGTGTGGAAATTTTTGTGTGTGTCTGCCTCAGATGAGAGCAATGCCATCTGTACTCTCTGCCACCGAAAATGGAGCCGTGGAAAGACCAAGACCCGCGTAGGGACAACTACCTTACGAAGGCACATGATTACAAAGCACAAACTGCAATGGGATGACCACCTGAGGAAAAGCAGCACACAAAAGCAAAGCCACACACCGCAGTGGAAGATACCAGGCCGCAATTTTTTCTCAAAAAAGCCAATACTTAAACTGTACCGTGATGTTGAAAGGCAAGTGGTGACATCTCTGGCACACAGCGTTGGGTCTTGACCACGGATGCCTGGTCTGCAAAGCATGCTTAGGCCTGCCCGAAGACTAAGTCAGTCCCCACACACAGCATCTCTGCCTGCACGCCGTGTGACTGCCTTCCCCAAGACTAAGTCGCTCCCCACACAGCATCTCTGCCCATAAGCCGGTTGACTGCCTTCTCCGCCACCACCAACAGGGTCCAGGACTCCAGGTGGATTCTAGCTGCTAGCAGCGGCCGCTATAAAAAATTTTCTGGTGCGTTTACATGCCTGCCTAATTTTTCTGGCTGCACTGCAACAACAAGACAAAAGGCATGTACATGTGCCAATTCCCCTTCGTGATCATTAACTTGCCGCGGTGAAGGGGCTTGCGTATCACAATGAAGCAATGACCGCTGGCTATATGAGTGTCGCGGGGGGGGGGGGGGGGGGGCACACCCACGATAATAAGGTCATTGTGGACAGACCAAATTTGATCAGCTGGACAGTCACTGTTCTGTCATTCAGCTACCTCAGCCCGGCTTCCACATGGGCTGGAAAGCCGCCATCACCTGCACTCTCGTCATGATGCACACCAGTCCAGCACGGCCGTCACTACACAAACAGCTCTTTGCAGTCACTGCATACCTTTCATTGCATCTTTGACTGCACATTGTATTATACCTGGCAGTCAGTGCATACCTTTCACTTGAATGGATGGCAGACTTGCCCTCCATAACAGATTCTCGTTAAAGGATTTAAAGTTGATTCATCTCATATACAGCTGGGCCTCGAAAGTCCTCCTGTATTGCTATTTTTGGTCACTACCTTGGGACTTGCATGCCATGCCTGCTGCCTTCCTTGGATGTGTGGTAGCTGTTCCTGCTCCTTTGCCCACAGTGTGCCTGCTGCCTTCCTTGGATGTGTGGTGGTGGTAGCCGTTTCTTAGGCTCCCACTCTGGACCAGAATCGAACCAGGATTCCCCGGCCATTACCCATGGTCACCATGGTACTGAGAAAGTACCATCGAAAGTTTCAAACAGTTGAATGAATAGCAGAATTTACCTCCATAACACATTCTTGGTAAATGCTTTTGATTTTATTCATTTTGCGCTAGGTCAAGGGTCCATTTGACCACAGATGCCTGGTCTGCAAAGCATGGTCAGGGCAGGTACATTACTTATACAGCAAATGGGTCCTTACTTGGATGTGTGGTGGTGGTAGCCGGTTCTCAGGCTCCCACTCCGGACCGGAATCGAACCCTGATTCCCCGGCCATTACCCGTGGTCACAATGGCAGACTTGCCCTCCGTAACAGATTCTCGTTACAGGTACTGAATAGCCAGCAGAAAATGTAATTAAAAAAAAATAGATGTAAGCTTTAACAATGGTAGAGAAAGAACCATTGAAAGTTTATAAGGCAGTCAGACATTACCAGATATCACTGAGGAAGAGTAATCTCACCATGGTGCGCACCAGTCCAGCACGGCAGTCACAACACAAACAGCTGTTTGCGTTGCGTTACACAGTTAGTTTGGTGTGTCAGTGTGAAGCAGTTTTCTAATTATACTCCCTGATTGATGTATACACATGAAAGATGTTTTAAAGCACTTTAGGCCTGCAATTTAGCATTCAATGTGATTTCTCCCATTAAAACGCTGCTTTGCGTCAAATCCAGATCTTTCCCCGGGACTTTTGGCATCTATCCCACTCATCCATGCAAAAACTCAGATGTTAGACCCCTTGAAACATCTTTTTCCATCACTTTTCTGGCCAGCATAAGTGTTTCTAGTTTTCAAAGTTCGCCTCCCCATTGAAGTCTATTGGGGTTTCGCAAAAGTTCGCGAGAACCAAACTTTTGCGGGAGTTTTTCGAACCTAAAATCGGAGGTTCGGGCCATCTCTAATGTATACCTAGAGCAGGGTCGGGAACCTATGGCTCGCGAGCCATATATGGCTCTTTTCATGCCCGCATATGGCTCTCTGGCTCGCCAAAATACGTGTGACAGAGCGGCCAGAGAGCCTGTGTTTACTTTTGTAATCTGCGCCGCCGCCCCCTCCTCCATGCCGGGTCTTTATATTTACACGAGTGCCTCCTTCATCGGCACCGCCTCTCACCTCCCCTGCCAGAATTCTCGATCTCCTCCATCTCGCTGGCGCTGGGTGTGTGTGATGTCACACGTTATGTGTGATGCATACACGTCGGCGCAGCCAGCGGGAACAGAGGCAGCTCAGCCATCACGCTTGGCGGGGGGGAGGAGCCCACCCGACGACGTGCGACCCAGAGGCAGCCGCACCCGCACAAGCATAGACCAATCCCCCTTCAACTTCTGACCAAGTTGTGCTTCTTACTAATTATAACCTAAAAAAAAACAGTGCCTCTAGGTCTTTGTCTAAAAAAAAGTGAGTTTTAAGGGAGCACTTATAGATTTCAAAGATTGCAGAGTGATGGGTGTATTTTGGAAGGGGATTTCAGAGGAGCGGTGAGGCTTGTGAGAAATTTTGTATATGTGAATGTGAGGAAGTGATTCTGGGGAGACCAGAAGGTCAGTGCAGAGCAGAGATTGCGGTTGGGTTGGTATCTGGAAACTAGTGAGATGTATGGGGGAGGGCTTTGTGAGCTACAGTTAAAGTATACCTGAGACTAGTAAAAAAAATATTTCATACATACCTGGTACTTCTTCCAGCCCCTTCAAGCTAATTGGTCCCTCGCCTTCTTCCCACGCCGCCTGGATCGATCGCCAGTTAGTGCAGACGCAGTCCGGCCACATGTACTCCCCTTTGCGTTCCTGCAGCCGGGAGTGTTCCGCAGGCACAGAACTCTCCAGGGAACAGGAGCGCAGTGGGGCACGCGCGCATGTCCAGGTTGCGCATGCGCAGTACGCCCTGACTTGAGAAGTTACTGGGCCACCTAGTGGAGGATCCAGGTGGTGTGGGAATACAGCGAAGGACTGATCAGCCTGAAGAGGGCTTGAGGAAGCCCTGGGATTGTATAAAACTTTTTTTTTTTTTAACTCTTCTCAGGTTCCCTTTAAGAGTTGGAAGTCAGGTGGTACTATGTAGAGCGGTGAAATAACACTCGGCACTCAGGCCCAGTCCGTGCACTTGAGGGGCAGGCTCTGCACTTGCTTGATGTACTGTAAACACTTCCCCTTTCCCAAGACACTCAAGTGGATGGCATATAGCTGGAACTCAGGGCGTGCACCGGTATCTAATTCTGTGAACAACAGTCTGGTAATATACATACATGAAGACAGACCGGGCACCAATCCCTATTCCACACAGGACGCAAGCACGTGAGCAAGCGCCAGTTGGGCGCGAGGCTGTAGTGCCGTCCACTATTCCCTGGTCACCAGCATCCCGCACTCCCCGGACACTCATCTATGCAGGTTTGATCCATCCAATGTGAATTGATGTGAATGTACCACTGCAATGTCTTTTGGCAAAATGCTATATTAAAGAACGTAAAAGGGATTGGTGCCCGGTCTGTCTTCATGTATGTATATTACCAGAGTTGGAAGTCAGCTTATAGGTAACCAAATAAACATGTATAAATTCATCAAACTACAATATAAAAGCTTTGCAAATGAGCTTTTTTTCCTTAGTTCTGCATAAAGGACTAGAGACAGTGAACTTTGGAATGCGGGAGTAATTAAGACATGGAATATCTTACCACAGGAACAAGTTACAGCAAACTGTGTACCTGCTTTCCATGTACCCAACCAGGACTCATATAAGAAACCGTGGCTTGGCAGGAGCAATCAACACATGGCAACATACCTACTAACACTTCTATAGACAATGCCCTCAAAATTGTGTATTTTTGAAAACAAGACTTTATCCACTTCAGCATTTAGGAAGTAGCTCCTAAGTCCAAATATGCATGCTGGACATAGGAGCTATGTCCATGAAAAAATGGAGCCGCGGGGATTCACAGGGCCGCAACTGCCAGGGTACACGGGCTGCCCGTTAGCCCGTTCCCATTCATTGATCTAAGTCCCCGTTAGAACGATCATCGCTGGCTTATCATTCTGTTACACATCCCTTCTTCACATCCTGTAAGTACGCTTACAGGAAGCCAAAATTTGTGGCCAAATAGTAAAACTACATCTACATAATTTTTTTTTAAATGAATAGACATTTTTACATTTAAAATTAACGGTTTACCTCCCACACACCCAAAAATACTTAAATCAAATTTTTTATTTAAAAAAATTACAATAATTGAAAAAAAATATATAGTTACCTAAGGGTCTGAACTTTTTTAACCACTTCAGGACCACAGTCTTTTCGCCCCTTAAGGACCAGAGCCTTTTTCTCCATTCAGACCACTGCAGCTTTCACGGTTTAATGCTCGGTCATACAACCTACCACCTAAATGAATTTTACCTCCTTTTCTTGTCACTAATACAGCTTTCTTTTGATGCTATTTGATTGCTCCTGCGAGTTTTACTTTTTATTATATTCATCAAAAAAGACATGAATTTTGGCAAAAAAATGATTTTTTTAACTTTCTGTGCTGACATTTTTCAAATAAAGTAAAATTTCTGTATACATGCAGCGCGAAAAATGTGGACAAACATGTTTTTGATAAAAAAAACCCATTCAGTGTATATTTATTGGTTTGGGTAAAAGTTATAGCGTTTACAAACTATGGTGCCAAAAGTGAATTTTCCCATTTTCAAGCATCTCTGACTTTTCTGCGCACCTGTCAGGTTTCATGAGGGGCTAAAATTCCAGGATAGTACAAATACCCCCCAAATGACCCCATTTTGGAAAGAAGACATCCCAAAGTATTCAGTGAGAGGCATGGTGAGTTCATAGAAGATTTTATTTTTTGTCACAAGTTAGCGGAAAATGACACTTTCTGACAAAAAAAAGGAAAAAAAAAAGTTTCCATTTCTTCTAACTTGCAACAAAAAAAAATGAAATCTGCCACGGACTCACTATGCTCCTCTCTGAATACCTTGAAGTGTCTACTTTCCAAAATGGGGTCATTTGTGGGGTGTGTTCACTGTCCTGGCATTTTGGGGGGTGCCTAATTGTAAGCACCCCTGTAAAGCCTAAAGATGCTCATTGGACTTTTGGCCCCTTAGCGCAGTTAGGCTGCAAAAAGTGCCACAAATGTGGTATTGCCGTACTCAGGAGAAGTAGTATAATGTGTTTTGGGGTGTATTTTTACACATACCCATGCTGGGTGGGAGAAATATCTCCATAAATGACAATTGTTTTATTTTTTTTACACACAATTGTCTATTTATAGAGATATTTCTGCCACTCAGCATGGGTATGTGGAAAAATACACCCCAAAACACATTATACTACTTCTCCTGAGTACGGCGATACCACATGTGTGGCACTTTTTTGCACCCTAACTGCGCTAAGGGGCCCAAAGTTCAATGAGTACCTTTAGGATTTCACAGGTCATTTTGAGAAATTTCGTTTCAAGACTACTCCTCGCGGTTTAGGGCCCCTAAAATGCCAGGACAGTATAGGAACCCCACAAATTACCCCATTTTAGAGAGAAGACACCCCAAGGTATTCCGTTAGGAGGATGGTGAGTTCATAGAAGACTTTTTTTTTTTTGTCACAAGTTAGCGGAAATTGATTTTAATTGTTTTTTTTCACAAAGTGTCATTTTCCGCTAACTTATGACAAAAAATAAAATCTTCTATGAACTCACCATACTCCTAACGGAATACCTTGGGGTGTCTTCTTTCTAAAATGGGGTCATTTGTGGGGTTCCTATACTGCCCTGGCATTTTAGGGGCCCTAAACCGTGAGGAGTAGTCTTGAAACCAAATGTCGCAAAATGACCTGTGAAATCCTAAAGGTACTCATTGGACTTTGGGCCTCTTAGCGCACTTAGGGTGCAAAAAAGTGCCACACATGTGGTACCGCCGTACTCAGGAGAAGTAGTATAATGTGTTTTGGGGTGTATTTTTACACATACCCATGCTGGGTGGGAGAAATATCTCTGTAAATGACAATTGTTTGATTTTTTTTTACACACAATTGTCCTTTTACAGAGAGATTTCTCCCACCCAGCATGGGTATGTGTAAAAATACACCCCAAAACACAATATACTACTTCTTCTGAGTACGGCGATACCACATGTGTGACACTTTTTTGCAACCTAGGTGCGCTAAGGGGCCTAACGTCCTATTCACAGGTCATTTTGAGGCCTTTGGATTCTAGACTACTGCTCACGGTTTAGGGCCCCTTAAATGCCAGGGCAGTATAGGAACCCCACAAGTGACCCCATTTTAGAAAGAAGACACCCCAAGGTATTCTGTTAGGAGTATGGTGAGTTCATAGAAGATTTTTTTTTTGTCACTAGTTAGCGGAAAATGACACTTTGTGAAAAAAAAAACAATACATATCAATTTCCGCTAACTTGTGACAAAAAATAAAATCTTCTATGAACTCATCATACACCTAACAGAATACCTTGGGGTGTCTTCTTTCTAAAATGGGGTCACTTGTGGGGTTCCTATACTGCCCTGGCATTTTACGGGCCCAAAACTGTGAGTAGTCTGGAAACCAAATTTCTCAAAATGACTGATCAGGGGTATAAGCATCTGCAAATTTTGATGACAGGTGGTCTATGAGGGGGCAAATTTTGTGGAACCGGTCATAAGCAGGGTGGCCTCTTAGATGATAGGATGTTTTGGGCCTGATCTGATGGATAGGAGTGCTAGGGGGTGACAGGAGGTAATTGATGGGTGTCTCAGGGGGCGGTTAGAGGGGAAAATAGATGCAATCAATGCACTGGGGAGGTGATCGGAAGGGGGTCTGAGGGGGACCTGAGGGTTTGGCCGAGTGATCAGGAGCCCACACGGGGCAAATTTGGGCCTGATCTGATGGGTAGGTGTGCTAGGGGGTGACAGGAGGTGATTGATGGGTGTCTCAAGGTGTGATTAGAGGGGGGAAATAGATGCAAGCAATGCACTAGCGAGGTGATCGGGGCTGGGGTCTGAGGACGTTCTGAGGTGTGGGCGGGTGATTGGGTGCCCGCAAGGGGCAGATTAGGGTCTAATCTGATGGGTAACCGTGACAGGTGGTGATAGGGGGTGATTGATGGGTAATTAGTGGGTGTTTAGAGGAGAGAAGAGATGTAAACACTGCACTTGGGAGGTGATCTGATGTCGGATCTGCGGGCGATCTATTGGTGTGGGTGGGTGATCAGATTGCCCGCAAGGGGCAGGTTAGGGGCTGATTGATGGGTGGCAGTGACAGGGGGTGATTGATGGGTGGCAGTGACAGGGGGTGATTGATAGGTGATTGACAGGAGATCAGTGGGTTATTACAGGGAATAACAGATGTAAATATTGCACTGGTGAATTGATAAAGGGGGGTCTGAGGGCAATCTGAGCGTGTGGGCGGGTGATTGGGTGCCCGCAAGGGGTAGATTAGGGTCTAATCTGATGGGTAACAGTGACAGGTGGTGATAGGGGGTAATTGATAGGTGATTGATGGGTAATTAGTGGGTGTTTAGAGGAGAGAATAGATGTAAACAATGGATTTGGGAGGTGATCTGATGTCGGATCTGCGGGCGATCTATTGGTGTGGGTGGGTGATCAGATTGCCCGCAAGGGGCAGGTTAGGGGCTGATTGATGGGTGGCAGTGACAGGGGGTGATTGATGGGTGGCAGTGACAGGGGGTGATTGATAGGTGATTGACAGGTGATCAGTGGGTTATTACAGGGAATAACAGATGTAAATATTGCACTGGCGAATTGATAAAGGGGGGTCTGAGGGCAATCTGAGCGTGTGGGCGGGTGATTGGGTGCCCGCAAGGGGTAGATTAGGGTCTAATCTGATGGGTAACAGTGACAGGTTGTGATAGGGGGTGATTGATATGTGATTGATGGGTAATTAGTGGGTGTTTAGAGGAGAGAATAGATGTAAACAATGGATTTGGGAGGTGATCTGATGTCGGATCTGCGGGCGATCTATTGGTGTGGGTGGGTGATCAGATTGCCCGCAAGGGGCAGGTTAGGGGCTGATTGATGGGTAGCAGAGACAGGGGGTGATTGACTGGTGATTGACGGGTGATTGACGGGTGATTGACAGGTGATTGACAGGTGATCAGGGGGGGATAGATGCATACAGTACACGGGGGGAGGGGTCTGGGGGGGGGGGTCTGGGGAGAATCTGAGGGGTGGGGGGGTGATCAGGAGGGGGCAGTGGGCAGGGGGGGGATAAAAAAAAAAATAGCGTTGACAGATAGTGACAGGGAGTGATTGATGGGTGATTAGGGGGGTGACTGGGTGCAAACAGTGGTCTGGGGGGTGGGCAGGGGGGGGTCTGAGGGGTGCTGTGGGCGATCAGGGGGCAGGGGGGGGAAATCAGTGTGCTTGGGTGCAGACTAGGGTGGCTGCAGCCTGCCCTGGTGGTCCCTCGGACACTGGGACCACCAGGGCAGGAGGCAGCCAGTATAATAGGCTTTGTATACATTACAAAGCCTATTATACTATTTCCATGCGGCGATCCGGGTGCTAGTAACCCGCCGGCGCTTCCGAACGGCCGGCGGGTTACTACGAGCGGTGGGCGGAGCCAGTCCCCGGCGGCTGATCGCGTCACGAATGACGCGATCGCCGCATAGCCACCCACGCAGCCGCCCCCGCCGATGGGCGTATTGCGGTCGTTTGGGCCCGGACTTTGCCGCCGCCCATCGGCTGGGGGCGGTCCTCAAGTGGTTAATATGCATGTCAAGAGGTTATATTACTAATATGTTTTAAATTATAAGCTTGTAAATAGTGATGGATGCAAAACTGAAAAAAATGCACCTTTATTTCCAAATAAAATATTGGCGCCATACATTGTGATAGGGACACGATTTAAATGGTGTAATAACTGGGACAAATGGACAAATAAAATAACTGGGTATTAATTATGGTAGCATGTATTATTTTAAAGCTATTATTGCCGAAAACTGACAATGATTTTTTTTCAATTTTTTTCTTAATATTCCCGTTAAAATGCATTTAGAATAAAATAGTTCTTAGCAAAATTTTCCACCCAAAGAAAGCCTTATTGGTTGGGGAAAGAAACAAGATATAGATCATTTCATTGTGATTAATAGTGATAAAGTTATTTGCAAATGAATGGGAGGTGAAAATTGCTCGGATGCATAAGGTGAAAAAACACTAAAGGCGGAAGTGGTTAAACTTCGTAACTACTATAACTTCCTGTATTCAGGCTGCTTCCTTCTAGTAACTTTATTTCTGGTTTAAGTATGTTTTATTTTTTGCCTCTGTAGGTGATATCTCTGGTGATGGTGGGAATAGGCGTTTATGCCAGACTCTTGAAACATGCAGGTAAGCAGAGGAGAGCCTTCAGTGTGGCCTGTTTTGCTTCCTTTCCTTGCTGCATAACTAAACTGGGATGTGTGCAGTGAAATCTAATGACAGTATCAATGTTCTTGAATAAAGCTATCTATTATTTTAAAACAAGAATCTGGAATGCCTTTATGTCATAGATTTGAATCAGTAAATTTTTCTTTCCTTGGGGCGCATTTATACAGAAAATATTTATGGGCTGAGTCTCTGAAATGTCGGAGATTATAAGATTTATTTAGGTATAGCTGAAAGGGTTGTGAAGGCTTTGATCTTTATTCTCTTTTGGAAAATGCTACTTCACTGACTGCTGTGCTGATTATTTGTATATAATGCTTTGAGTCACAGACTCAGAACAGGTATGCAGTCAAGGTGTGTGACTCCACTGGCTGCATGCTTGTTCCACATGTGTGTTCTAATAACTACTGGAGGCCAACAGGCAGAAGGCAACCTCCATATCCCTCTCACATTAAAGTGAGCCTAATGTACAAAATTAATGTGAAATTGCTATAAACAGAGACATGGCAGCTTCCTAACCCTGGTACAATCAGTATGCATGTATATGCACTGTTTTTGCAGCTGAGTTTCCCTATGTCAGCCATCAGTCAGGTGCCGGGTTGTGTCTGGTTGGAACAGATACCTCTTTACTAATCAAATTCATTTTTGGTCTTTTATGACTGTACATATTATCTGGGTAAGATAATTCTCTATGCTTTGTAAAGGCCTGACGAAGGGTCAATAACCCGAAACGGACTAGTGTCGTCGCCTGAACTAAAATTAACTTTTTTCATCAAACAAAGCACACAGTGTCTATGATCTGCTTTTTGTATTGCTTTTTATGTCTGTACCACAAATTCTTCTGCTGCTTTACAAATAATTTTTCTACCTTCTTGAAGAAGAAAAATAATTTTTTGTGAATATAATAAAGTGTGAAACTAAAATTTTGGAAACAGATCGCTATTTTGTGGCTTCACTTGATTTAAATTGATCCTCCTATAAAGAAACCTGTATATGCATCTAACCATGGCATGCATATACAGTACTCTGTATCAGCACTCTGCAGAAAGGTCCCTGCATTGCATTCTGGGAATGTGAGGTGAGGGAACTAACAATAACTAAACTCAGGTTCAGGAGCCACCAGGGTGCTCAGAAAAAGTCAGGGTGCACAGGTAAACCCCACAAGCATAGGAATCCCTCCTGTACCCAACAACAGTGGCCATTGTGCTTTTAGATGACGGGAATTGTATGTTCCACTCCTATGCAATGCACGTCTGCCCACTGCTGACAACTTTAGAGTGCTGATGTGCAGAATAAAGGGAATCCTTATACTCATGCTGTTACACTCTGCTCCTCATCAGCCAGGGAGTGGGGCTGGTATAATAGCCGTAAGGAAGCCATGTGCATGTTTTACTGGCTTTCTGCAGAGCTGAATATATTTAGCTCCATGAAATGCATCTTTAGCAAATATGCTCAACCATCCACAACTCATAGTAAGTAGTGATTACTCAGAACGCATTGGCGGACACGTGAGGTAAATCTTACATTCATTTGCTGAATTAGGCATACAGTAAGCTGATATTTTGTTCACAGGGTACCACAGCTTACTACATGGTTGTTGAATTTTCCCCTTTGTTTCACATTATTTAGTTCGCTGATATTTCAGTCACAGAAAATACAGTATATATTTTTGCAAATATCAAATTTCTGACTAACAAATAATGCAATTCATCAATAACTTAAGGTAGCTTAACCACTTAAGCTCTCAGTCGTTTTCACTTTATGCATCCGAGCAATGTTCACCTCCCATTCATTAGCCTATAACTTTATCACTACTTATCACAATTAACTGATCTATATCTTGTTTTTTCTGCCACCAATTAGGCTTTCTTTGGGGGGTACATTTTGCTAAGAGCTACCTTACTGTAAATGCATTTTAACAGTAAGAATAAGAAAAAAAATGAAAAAATTCATTATTTGTCAGTTTTCGGCCATTATAGTTTTAAAATAATACATGCCTCCATAATTAAAACTCACGTATTGTATTTGCCCATTTGTCACGGTTATTTCACCGTTTAAATTATGTCCCTATCACAATGTATCGCGACAATATTTTATTTGGAAATAAAAGAGCATTTTTTCAGTTTTGCATCCATCACTATTTACGAGCTTATAAAAAAAAATAGAGAAATATTTTATCTTTACATAGATATTTAAAAAGTTTAGACCCTTAGGTAAATATTTATGTTTTTTGTTTTTTTTTATAGTAATGTTTTTTTGTTTTTTTTATTAAACACTTTATGTGGGTATTTTTGGGAGGGTGGGATATAAATAGTGTTTTATTTGGGGAAATATTTGTGTATTGTAATGTTTTTTTACTTTTACTTGTAGTTTTACTTTTTGGCCACAAGATTACTTTTTGGCAATCTTGAGTTTGTTTACATGACGTCACTCTAAGCGTACAATGTACGCTTAGAGGGCCATAGTGTCAGAAAAAGCGTAGCTTCCGAGAGAAGCTGTCGCTTTTTCAGCGGGGGAGAGGAATCAGTGATCGGGCACCATAGCCCGATACATTGATTCCTGGGCTAACGAATGCGCGGCCGGGAGTGCGCGTGCACACGCGCGATCGGCCGCGGGAGCGCGCATGTCCTCCTTGACGTTTTTATACGTCAAGGAGGACAAAGTGGTTAAGTTGGGTAAGGCCACACAAACCATAGCACAAACTGGGCTATTTGTAATTTAAAAATCGCAATGTGTATTTTAATCACTGATCTGATAACATCAGTATCAGCTCCACATAACTAATGAATTTGAAGTGAACATATTGCTATAGCTGTTTCTACGGAAGCCATTCCGGGGCAATGGTATGCTAGCCTCATCAGTAGGGGTGATCAATGAGATGCAAAAATTTCCAAGTTTTGCAAATGTATGTAATTTTTTTATGCAAATGTATGCAGCTTGAAATTGGACCAATCAATTTAAACCTGAGTGGGACTTGATTGGACGATTTTCAAGCTGTATATATCTGCATAAAAATGTACATAAATTTGCAAAAACTTGGAAATATTTGCATCTCATTGATCATCCCTACTCATGAGTTCAGTGTATAAAATGTGTGCTGTGATTTCCAGTTTAGAAGATTGCTGTTTGGACTCCTGCTCATGTGTCCTCACCCTTCAGCAGCATATTACAAAATAGCATTACTTAAAATTGTACTGTTTCCTGCTGCTTAAGCTTGTCATACATCACTCCATATATGGCCAGATTCACTATTAGATAGATCGCTCTTTGATTGCCATTACCACTGGGCACACGATTGAGCCCTTGTAACTGAGATTTTTCCGTCATTCCTGATCGATCCAATTGACTCATTTTGTCTGGAAATCGATTGAAAGATTGGGCGGCCATGTTGCAGCACCCATTCTCTTCCGTTTTAATAAAATAATTGAATTGAAAGGTCGATAAGCCCGCAATATCAAGTAATCTATTGGCACCTTTGCTGTTAAGAAAATAAATGTATGGGCACCCTAAGACTATTATTACTGATTTGATTGTGATTATTCCACAGAGGCTGCTATGGCTTGTCTCGCTGTGGATCCCGCATTACTTCTCATAGCAGTTGGCATTCTCATGTTTCTTATTACCTTCTGTGGATGTATTGGGTCTCTTCGAGAAAACATCTGTCTTCTGCAAACTGTAAGTTTTATAACTTGAGACAGATGTTCACACTTTTTTTATACGTGTTATTTTGCAGTTGTAGTGTAACTCTGGTTTTCTAGCTGGGTAGATCAGGGAAAGGCTAGAATGTCTGTTTCTACATACACACATAACACTTTTCAGCCTTACAGGATCATCTGTGATTATTTCCGGGGATAGTCAAATATCTGTACAGACATACCTGTCCTATACATTTGCCTCCTCAGCAACTGACCATGTTCGATTTACTGCAACAGTATTCTCTGAAATAGGGCTTCTCCTCTCTTAGTAAGACAGTACATGCTACTTGTCAGAGAACCAAGCGAAGCACAGATCGCAAACTTGCATTTGCATGGTTGGATTTGAGACAAGGCCACAAAGGCCATGGCCTAGGGCGCTAGGAAGCAAGGGGCATGCAGCAGGCTGGCACACTCATGCAGTTAAACTGCCAAACATGTAAACCACAGTGGTCACAGACCTGGTCTGCAGCTGCTGTACTTCCACAATGCACATTGTGGCGGTGCCAGCACCTCTGTGTCTCAGCATGTCACTGATGAACCCCTATCATTCCTCCCCATACCTGCTTGACTAAAACTATGCTGTGCTTGATCACTCTGTCAATTGATGAACTGTCGAATCGTAAAATTTGTATTTTGTGTCAAATTGTAAAATCAATCTGAACTTTATTGCTCAGATATGCTGGGTGAACACTGGGTGAACATATTTCTGGAGTTATTTGATCATGAAGATCCAAACTGCAGAAAATATCAATCTGTGTACGGCCTCCTATACAGAAGCTTGGATGGACTGTCATCCGTTAGAATTAACCATTTGGTTTTTAAACTGAATTCCATTCTCCCTTTCCAAACCCTCATGCAAACGAAAATCGTAAACACATATGGCAAAATCTAGAAATATCCAAACGTTACCTTCCTGGTGCTAATGTCTCCATTGCGTGAGAGACAAGTAAATAGAAATGGTGGATTGCATGAAGATACCCAGCTGTTCAGACAACAACTTCAGGAGATGTTTATACCCAATACTCAGGGAGAATAAGGAATAACTAGACCTAAAAAAATAGTTACCCTTTTTATGGCTACCTGAAGGTTCATAGAGCTGGTACAGCTGATGCTGATGTTGTGTGTAAAATGTGTATTTGTTTTATTAGTTGTGTTTTTCCCTGATGTGTTCTATTATTTCTGCGCGTTTTCCTCAGTTCTCCATCTGTCTGACAATCGTCTTCCTGCTGCAGCTGTCCGCGGGAATTGTGGGCTTTGTGTTCTCCGACAAGGTAATATGGGATTCTTCTCTGCATGAATTACTTTTAAATTCCCATCCACTCTGTTAGGTTATCTTTTGCCCGACATGTCTGATATATTGTAAGGACCCCAGTTCTCCCATTCTTCAGTGCTGGACACACAGGTTGCAAACAGCCAATAAGAATTAGCATAAGAAGCTGAGAAGAATGTACTGTAATAATATAGAGGCTGTAACGGGCACACAAGTCACAGATTAGGATAAAAGTAGAGGCAAATGGAAGGTACGACACAAGCTTGAAAAATGTCACCCACAGGGATAATGGCTTGCTTCCTTGGGTGACAGTTCTGGGCTGTGTGCTGTACAGATGCATTGCAAGGCTACGGGGGAGGGAAAGGGAGGGGGTGATGGTGCAGTGCATGACAGATCAGCTTCAAGTGGGCAGGGAGGAGAACAATGAACTTGGCTGAGATGACCCCTGGCACTCCGTATATCTCAGTGATGCATCATGGAGACTGCACACTTGCTAGCTTGTTACCAGACATGGACCCAATTGGATGCTTCAGCCGAGAGCCATCCATCCTGTGTATGAGGCTCTAAAGACAATAAATAAACATGATGATTACGCATCTGTCAATGATCTGACAATCAAACAACATATTCTCAAAAAGGATAGCAATTGTACTCTAGTAATCTCCAAGCACGTCTATAGTGTCTTATCTTAACATTAGCCAATACAGGACACCTAACAAATTATTATTTGTGTGAACCTGAAGCGAAAATATACTTATGAGATCATTGATTGTATATGTTTTACTAATGATAAATAGAACATTAGTAACATAGAACTTTGGGCCTGACTCAATTCACTTTTTCTACTAAGTTTACTCCTAGGAGATGATTTTTCGTCTTCTGTTTAAAACAACTGTTCAATGCACTGCAACTGAAAAAATGCCAACATTTAGGTGAAAAAGTACTGTCCAAATTATTCTGAGTATTTTTTGCTTGCTGGTGGCTTAAAAGGCATATTATTAATAAGATGTGAAAATAGCACCTAGGAGAAAACCTACAGGTGGCTAGGGGGACATCGGGGAGGACCGGAGCTGCGGCGAGGGATCTGAAGGACTTGTAGGGTCTGGAAGAAGCCCAAAGTAAGTAAAGAGAGATTTAATTATTCGTCTCAGGAGTCCTTTAAGGGCTTCACTTTTATTTAAAACCAGATAGATACCTTAAAAGAGGGAAGCATCCAGATCCTATCAAGGCTTCCCTTTCTGCTGTAAAGCCCCCGTTGCAGAGCGCAGCCCCCCTTCACATTGGGGCCAGGCAGCTCTTCTTCCGGAAGCAGGTCAGCGCAGTAGCCCGCAGCTCCGGCTTACTGTGCATGAGCAGGCGGGCTGGGACGGCTATTGCGTGGCCACGCTAGAGCAGGAAGAGCAGTGCAGCCCGATTAGGATTAGGCAAAATGTATTGTCGCTAATCTTCTGGGGGGCCGCGCTCACCCACAGGGAACAACACAGCAGGCAGGGGAGCCTCAATAGGATCCTGATGTTTCTGTCTCTTTATGTAAGTATCTAATTCTGTGTACCCGAGCTTTGGCTTGGGTACTCTATAAGACTGCATTCTAAACAGCAGCTGTGACAGTCTGATGTAAAGTCTGCTTTGTTGAGCTGCAAAACGGAAGTGATCCTATAGAAGCTTCCAATGCCATCATTATGTCCCCTGTTGCCAAACGCAGACCCCCAGAAGATTATTGACAAGGGTTTGTTGGTAACCACATCAGGGCCGCTTTCCTCTTCAGGAAAGAGGGCGGTCGTACTGTGCCTGTGCAAGTCCGTCTGGGCCTGCACAGTAAGCCAAAGCCATTCATTCTCACGCAGGTGCAGTATGGAGGAAGAGAAGCACAGCTTCGTTGTTAAGGAGAGTCCTGGTGGGCGGCTCAATTATGACCCCATGTGCCTGTCTGATCAATCTCTCTCCAATCAGAATCTGTGATCGATTCCTTTCACCCACAGCACTTTGATTTATAAATAGATTGAAGCAGGAAATCTTTTGAAAATCGATCAAGCCGCTGTTCGATAAAGTGCAGGCTATGGCCCATACATCCAATCTGCTGGGAATGGAATGGGAAAATCGATGTGTGTAAGTAGAACTAGTACAATATATACCCGTGTTTATCTCATCATGTCACTTCTGGTATGGTTTAAAAGCTTAACCCTAGGCATACATCCAGATATGGCTAGACCACAGTATAGTATTTGGAATATCTTACCTGTGATTCAGACAGTCCAGCAACACAGAGCAGCTAACACAATCATCACAATCATTATGTGCAGTCAATATTATCCCATCTACAGTCGACCAAACCACCTGTACAATGTTCCTTTCCAGGTTAGGCAGATGAGGAGATCAACAATCATATATTTAGGCATTCTATTTATCTGGTATTATTGATGGCAGTACATATGGGTGGTTTGGTTCAGAGATGTCCTGTGTATCAGCTGAAGTCCAGATATCCTAGAAAGCAAATTTAGCATTGCACAGTGTATGAGGGACAAGCATTTCTCCTGTATAAATAAACTCTCAGCATCCGAATTGGCACAAAATGTGACCATCTGTTCGGGGATTTCATACATGAGTACACAGAAATGTCGTTCCAGGTGTCTGCCCTTACCAACAGATCCCGCAGTATTCTCAGGGAGGGATTATAGTGTACCTGAACACTGTATATGCACTTTTCATAAAATATCACAGTACGCAACATCTGTCTGTGAGATCTTTATTACACAGCACAGTACAGCTATAATTTAAGAATAAAATGATTCTGCACTTAGCTTCATTATAAACATGCCTGTGTATAGCTAGCTGCTTTTGTAAATGGTTGCACTAGATTGCAATGGTGTTTATTCTGTCTATTAAACAGTTACATCCTGTGCAAATGTGTCCAGACATATCTCTGCAGGTCAGGGGACGCCCACCTCTTCCACAAATACTTTATGTATGAAACACGCCTTTCCAAAAGTGGCATTTATGATTTACTGACACAAGCTGTACATGAACCCTTCACTTGAAGCCTGACAAGGCTCAACTTATTAAGTGTACGATTTCGTATTTGTATTCTTGTGATTTAGTTCTTCCTGTTTTAAGTATAAAGCATGATGGCAAAACAGATCACATCTGCAACATTTGCTGAGCAGATTATCCCATGCCTGTCAGTTAGGGCCTGGCTCTCAGTAAAAATGCTTTTCTGCAAGCGTGCAACTTCCGGCAGCACTTCCCGTTTGATTTTTGCGTCATGTTTTGACCGCCATGGTTGCCCAATCCTGGATGTACATGTAGTGTCCAGGGAGAAACAAAGCATCGAAAAATGATGTGAATGATCACTGCATTTGTGCCAGTGCTGGTAAACAAACATGCCCAGCAACTGTCCATCCACTTGAAAGGACACTTAAACAACAAGCATCACGGCCGCCGTGTACTGCCACAAAAACGTCCATCTGAACCGATCCTAAATAATATTCTGCTGTAACCTGGGTAGAAAAAATAGACAAATGAGACATAATATTTGTGTTTGGTAGATACTTGAAATCTGGTTCAAATGTTTAAATGCAATGTATGCACAGCTATCAAAATAGTCAGCCACATGGCATGTTCAAATGTAACTGGTATGGACCAGTTTTTTGTTTTGGTTTGAAAGTATTCTTGAAGTGACATGTGACAGGATGAGATAAACATAGGATAATATAATACTAGCTGCTGGCTGATTGCTTTGTGCACACTGCAGGCCCTGTCCGCAGAATGATGTCACATCTGCGCCGCTCCGTTGGCCCTCCGCCTCCCCGCATAGCAACAGAATGCATTGTCAGCTGACTCCATATCTGTACTGGATCCATCCAGCGATGTCGCTCGAGGGATCAGGTCCCAATTTCCGACGGGCGACATAAGTGCAGGAAAGATCAAAGGAACATTACTTTTCTTTCTCTTTCAGCTTACCAAGGCAGAGTGTGAATTGTTAGCAGCAGCAGTGACAGTCTGATGTAATCTTAAAAATAAGAAAATAATAAAAATAGGAATCCATTAAACTGAAAATAAAAATATGAGACTCATTTCCATGGTACTAATGTTCTGTTTATCACCTGCACTACACGCAGAATTAATTATCTCTTAAGTCTGTTTTCACTTCAGGTTAAAGCCTACATCCAGAAAAGTAAGAAAAACATATTCAGGTCTAAAAGCTATTGCAATATGTTTCAGTTTAATAAAGCAGCTACATACCTACGTTGCTTAGTTTGCATTTTTATCACAACAGTAACATTTGTAAAGCACTTCTCTTCCATAGGACTCAAAGACATGTTTACAATTTTGTTGTTTTTATTTTAAATGATGCTTAAAAGGAGGAACTGTATGTGCAGGCAGCAGACAGCATTTGCTTCAAGCTGGGAATGAGATGAGCTTTTTAGGCTGTAGCATACTGTTAGTGGTGACATGTGTCTGAGTAAGGTTGCAGAGCAGAGCTCTAGTGCCTAAGGAACCACCCACTACAATCCATATACTATGCTCCCATCATTTTATAAACCAAAACAGATACTTGACAATGCTGAAATCACCAGTATATTTCATATATTGTTTTGTTTCTGCTTGGACTTGCGCATCATTCATAAGTCACTAAGTCCCATAATTTGGCTTTTAATTATGCAAGAGACTTACAATTGCAGGTAAACAGCAACAAATATCCTTGATTTACTCATTAAACAAAAGATAATAATAATAATAATAATCCGAACATTTCTATAGCGCTTTTCTCCTGTTGGACTCAAAGCGCTCAAGAGCTGCAGCCACTGGGACGCGCTCAAGAGGCCACCCTGCAGTGTTAGGGAGTCTTGCCTTGAACTCCTTACTGAATAGGTACTTGACCTAACCAGGATTCGAACCCTGGTCTCCCATGTCAAAGGCAGAGCCCTTAACCAGTACACTATCCAGCCACTAGATATCAACAGAAATGTGTATTCTAAATGAGGAAAATGTTAGGACACCCTACCCCATAGTAGGTAGGCTGTGTTGCCCACTTTGGCTGAAATAACTGTAGTGAGACACTTCTTGTAGCCATCTATCAGTCTTAAGCTGGCCACTAACGGTCCAATTTCTAGCGAAAAATTGTTAGAGCGATCAGAAATTATGATCGGATTGGTGGTAAATAATCTCCATTGGTGGACACAATCGATTATAGATGGGAAGCAATGATTGGTTAGTTGATGGTGTAGTGAATGATTTTTCGTCCGATCAGAATTTCTGATCGCTCGAACGATTTTTCGCTAGAAATTGGACCGTTAGTGGCCAGCTTAAGGAAAGTTTGCGCCACTCTTCCATGCAGAATTATTTCAGCCTGAGATGTTTGAGGTTTTTTTTACAGGGTGTCCTAATTTTTTCACAGCTGTATAGTGCACTTGTCAAAAATAAATGTATTCAGAATCAGAAATATTCAAAGTTAAAGTTCTGTGATTTGCATAGGAACTGCAAGAAAATATTGGATAATTGAAACTCAAGTGTAGGAAGCCAAAAACAATGCTCATTTTATGTTTGACAATCCTGCAAGGTGTGAGGACATCTCACCAGGAGTAGATGTGTCATTGATATTGCTGACATCCTGTTGTCACTATTTCATCATTCCTTTGTCTATCACCGGAAGTAAATAAGGAGACACTCTCATGTGTTCATCTTCCTCATCAGAAATGCATAAAATATAAATGAGGTTAGCATGTGTTTGCATGTGGTAAGGGTTATATTGATTCCAGTAAAAGACATTCATCTACCATACAATGTGAAGGTATATATTAAAGTGGACTTTCAGAGCAAAACTATATTTGTTTTGGATAGTGTGGAGAAACATTAGAACCCCAGTATTCACTTATTCATTGGCCCAGTGATCAAGTGACAAAAACTGTAAAGAAGGGTACTGGGAACACAGATATATATTTATTTATTTTGCCTTTGTCCCACCTAAAAATACTCTACTCGGTGCCTGTTATTAACAAGGCCTCCTAGAACAGAGAGTATGCAGAAATCTCTAAAATATAGAGACATATACACTTACAGATGTTCTTACATTTTCCACTCTACCCAAATCTACCAAAGAAGTGTGGGGTAGAGGCCCCCTTTATTTGCTCATACTAATAGTGTCATAGTCCTTGTTAAATAAAATTTACAGTGTCCATCTTTCAGTTAGAGCCCATTCATAATGATGATCAAACATAACCCATGTACGACCCCCTGCCTTCTTTGCACCATTTTAGGGGTGACAGTGTTCAACACTGATCTACTTCTTTCAGTTGCCATCTGGAATAAAAGAGTTTCCAAAGAGGGTACTGCATTAGCTGTCTTGCTCATCATAAGAAATCTTTCCAGGGATTAAGGGCTCAGACATAGTATAAGTGCTTTTATGAGAGCTTTTTGGCCTCCAGAACTTTCTAAGAGCTTTTTAAAAATGCTCCAATTGACTTACATTAAAATCGTGGTAAAATCCCGCAATATTACCGCGATCGCAATTTTACCCTGATTGTAATGTAAGTCAATGGGAGCGTTTTTTAAAAAGCTCAAGCTCTGGAGGCCAAAAAGTGCTCAGACAAGTGCTTATAGTGTGTCTGAGCCCCTCTGTAAGATAGAAGATTTCACTTTGTTTCTTTTTTCACAGAGCAACAAAATGTTATCCCATTTTATTGAATGTGTTACTATGTATCATTATTATAATATATAGTGGATGCTGGCCATTCTCTAGTCTAAATAATGTGGAATGTCTGTCTTGTGTTACAGGCTCGGGGAAAAGTGAGTGAAGTAATTGGTAATGCTATCATACACTACAGGGATGATCTGGACCTGCAGAATCTAATAGATTTTGGACAAAAAGAGGTATCTTTCCTAAGTATTGTGATATATTTCTCAGATTTCTTTTGTGAAACATGTCTCAGATTTGAGCTGTTATGTGAGCGTAGAGGTGGTCAATGCCATACAAATAATTCCAACTTCCTTGCACATTTTATGCAAATGGTACACAGCTTTAAATTGGACCAATCAGATTCACTTTCTGCTTAAACTGATTGGACCCATTTTCAAGCTGCATGCAGTTTGTTTAAAATTTACATGCAAGCCTGAATTGCTTATATCTCATTGGTCATCTCTATTCAGCAATGTGTTTTATGCTGGGAATACATGATTCGTTTTGTAGCTGATTAGATGGTTCGATAGATAATTTCCGACATATCCGATCTCCTTTTCGATTCTTTTGCCGTTCGATTTCTGATACAAGTGAATGGAGAAAGATAAGGAAAACGAGCAGAAGATAAGAGTATCGACTGCAGAATTGAGCGGCAAATACGATCGAGAGCAGAAACGCACGGCAGAAACGAACCGTGTATTCCCAGCATTACGGAAAAAAGTGCACTCATTCTGCTGCCGCTGTGCAAACAATGCACATTTCTCTGTACAAGTGTGCACTGCCTTTTGGACTACCTTTGATACTTTTTGGTACTGTTTTACTTGCAGAGTGCAAAAGCTATTTTGAAATGAAAAAGAAAGATTGAAAATAATTCTTGTCAATGCAAAATTGCAAAATATTGTTGGATTTTATCAACAGTATACAATATAACACAGGTCTACAAAAAATAATAATTTGAGAGCTGTTTTGGTCATTTCACCTAATCTTTATGTTTTTTGGTGCTGTGAATCTGAAAATTACCTCCATTTTGTCATAGGACATCACATTTCCTGACAATTTATGTAACCATCTTAACTAAGGCAATACCTCAAAATAAATGGAAATAGACTTATAAAATTAAAGTTTTATTACAATTTTTTCATGAAAATCCTTATTTGAACTGAAATGAGTTCACCAACACACACTAAACTCGATTCTTGTTCCCTGTGAGGCTCCTCTTGGTGCATTTACGCTTGTGAGTAGCATCTGCAATGTCTCTCTGAAGCATCCAACAGCAGTCTGCCATCATATTAAGGCTCCATTTTCCCTGGTGTCTCCTTTCCATCTCTTTAATGTCTTGGTGGAATTGTTCACCTTGTTCCTCACTCACAGCTCCCAAATTTTTAGGGAAGAACACACCTCCCAACTTATTGAGATAAGAAAGTGGGACACTTAAGCAACGCCCCTGCCACACCCCTAACCACGCCCCTGGCACACCCTTTGTTACGCATACCATAAAGATTTCATAAGAAAAATATTTTTTTTCCTAATTCAAGCCACACTGGTTCTTTCTATCCTGGTTCAGTGTCCTTCATATTAACATTTGGAAATACAAAATATATTCATTTACTGTAAATGAAGGGAGAGTCAATTAAAGTCTTATTAGATTAGAGTCAATTAAACACATATTTCAGTAGATAAAATTCATATATTTACATAGATCTGTGCATGAGTCCTGAAAGAGGGACACATGAAGCAAAAAGGACAGAGGGATTGGGTTCCCAAAGAGGTACTGTCCCTCCAAAAGAGGGACAATTGGGAGCTATTAAAGTAGTCAAGGTGGAACTGTAAGAAATGCACTTTCAAACTTATCGGGCAACCTTAAAGGAGTTATCCAGATAAAACGAGTAAAATGAGCTTTACTTACCTGGGTACTTTCTCCAGCCCCTCGCAACCGACTGTCCCACGGCGACCGCTCCCCGCTGCTGCCCGGGTCTCCGTGATCGGTATTCATGCCGACCGTGCAAAGCGCCGCTGTCAATCATGGCATCGTGGGCTTGCGCAGTTCACCGCGACCCACGAGGGCATGATTGACAGCGGCACTACGGTAAGGCCGACCCCGCTGAATACCGATCACGGAGACCCAGGCAGCGGCGGGGAGCGGTCAGCGTGGGACAGTCGGCTGCAAGCAGCTGGAGAAAGCCCCAGGTGAGTAAAGCTCATTTTGCTCATTTTAGCCTGATAACTCCTTTAACCATTTTACCCCCAGTGGTACGGATTTCTCCATCCCTTTTTACACCTGTTAACACCAAGGGATGGAGAAATCCGTACCTGACGCCGCTCCCGCCGCTGTCCGCGCTCCCGTTTGCCCGTCCGCGCGCCCCTGCGCTCGTGCACGCTGCCGCCGCCCGCTCGCCCGGAGATCAATGAACAGGAAAAACCTTCTACAAGAAGCAGCAATCATTGTGAGGAAAAAAAAACAGTGTCCCAGCCTCCTAACCCTTCCTGCAAGCGTACTTCTTGTACGCTTTCAGGACGCATAAACAAAAAGTTACTGTGGCCAAATCGTAAAACTACACCCTAAAGCATTTTTCATATACAAATACATTACTTTTACACTAAAAATTAACTCATTACCTCCTACACTCCCCAATTATTATTTTTATGTAATTAAAAAAAAAAATTACAATTAAAAAAATACATAAATAGTTACCTTAGGGACTGAACTTTTTAAATATTTATGTCAAGAGGGTATAACACTGTTACTTTATAAACTATGGGCTTGTAATTAGGGATGGATGCAAAACTGAAAAAAATGCACCTTTATTTCCAAATAAAATATTGGTGCCAAACATTGTGATAGGGACATAATTTAAATGGTTTTATAACCGGAACAAAAGGGCAAATACACTTCATGGGTTTTAATTACAGTAGCATGCATTATTTAAAAACTATAAAGGCCGAAACTGAAAAATAATATTTTTTTTCCCCACATTTTTTCCTATTTTCCCATTAAAACACATTTAGAATAAAATAATGCTTGGCATAATGTCCCACCTAAAGAAAGCCTAATTGGTGTCGAAAAGAACAAGATATAGTTAATTTCATTGTGATAAGTAATGATAAAGTTATAGACGAATGAATGGAAGGAGCGCTGAAAGGTGAAAATTGCTCTGGTGCTCAAGGGGTAAAACCCCTCAGTTGTGAAGTGGTTAAGCTTGAAATGCTTTCTTTTTGTAGTGAGGATCTTTGTTATTGCCTAAAAATTTCTGTACGACTTCTTTAAATGCAATCCACCCTTCTTTTTGAGGATCCAAAAATGTAAAAGATTTGATAAATTTGAAGACAATTTTGTGGCAAATCATGGCATCTAGGAGTTTTTTCAATATTTTATTTGTTTTTAGCAGGGCTGTGGAGTCGGTGTTGGAATCGGAGTCCGTGGTTTCATAAACTGAGGAGTCGGAATTGGAGTTGGAGTCGGATCATTTTTGTACCGACTCCACAGCCCTGGTTTTCAGCACACCAAAATACAAAGAAATTTGATGAAAATATGATAATCAAACAGCTTTTTAGTCGCAGACCTCTGTAATTTAAAGATTTTGAATATTGAGAAAGCTCTTCATTAAAAGGACAGGGCTTGGGCTTAAAGCCATAATTGAATGGATGGCTATGATCTTCAGACAGCAAAGTCAAGGCTGTCCAAGTGCTCAAACTGCTTGCAGATTTTTCAGTACCAGGCAGTCAACCAGCCTGCACCTGGATCCCACAAGGTGTGAGGATAGACAAAACAGCACAACGTTTCGGCATGCAGGCCTTTGTTGAGTGTCCTTGTCGAAGGCCTGCGTGCCAAAACCTTGTGAGGTTTTTTGAATATGATGCCACTAATAAATTGAGCTATAATTGCTAAATCTAGGTTGATACCCAGTTGATTTATTTCTTGCTATGATCTTCAGGCCCTCAGGAGGACCCTGCATTAAAATTCTACAGAGGCAATTATTGCATGGGCTCAGAAACTTCAAAACCCACTGCCTGCAGACATAGCTCATTACTGCATCTAAGTATAATTGGCCTTTTTTCAAACAGAAAGTATTTGCGATAATTAAGCTTTAAAGAGACTCCGTAACAAAAATTGCATCCTGTTTTTTATCAACCTACAACTTCCAAAAGCTATTCTAATGTGTTCTGGCTTACTGCAGCACGTTCTACTATCACCATCTCTGTAATAAATCAACGTATCTCTCTCTTGTCAGACTTGTCAGCCTGTGTCTGGAAGGCTGCCAAGTTCTTCAGTGTTTTGGTTCTGTTATGAACTCCCCCTTCCAGGCCCCTCTATGCACACTGCCTGTGTATTATTTAGATTAGGACAGCTTCTCTCTTCTCTCTTATCTTTTACAAGCTGGATAAATCCTCCACTGAGCTGGCTGGGCTTTCACATACTGAGGAATTACATACAGGCAGAGCTGTCTGCACTCTGCAGGAAGAAACAGCCTGACACTTCAGTGGATGATAGCTGCAGAGGGAAAGAAACACACAAATGATCTCTTGAGATTCAAAAGGAAGGCTGTATACAGCCTGCTTGTGTATGGATGTATTTTCTATGTGTGGACATACTGTACATCAACCTACTTCCTGTTTTGGTGGCCATTTTGTTTGTTTATAAACAAACTTTTTAAAACTGTTTTTAACCACTTTTAATGCGGCGAGGAGCGGCGAAATTGTGACAGAGGGTAATAGGAGATGTCCCCTAACGCACTGGTATGTTTACTTTTGTGCGATTTTAACAATACAGATTCTCTTTAAGTGAGCAACTGTGGTTTCCCATGATGCATCACTCCTAATTATGCAAATTACGGTATCTCTTTATGCCCCTGAAGCCAGGCTCACATCCAGAACCGCTGGTATATAGCAAGCCTATAGCTTATACATTTTACAGAGCCACATCAATCCCACATGCAGACAGCCTGTTTCTGACTTTTTGGTCCTCATTAGTACATGGCAGCAGGGATTGATATGGCTCTATGGGATAGGGCTCGTACCAGTAGCTATGCAAAGATGAAAGCTATATTTAAATATGTTCCAGAAACACAACTGCCTTCTCTGGTCACAGGCTACTTTACAACTATCCTGTGGTCTGAAAAACTGAAATGAGACATTTTGGGGATAACAGGAATGCTGCATTCTCAAGCTAAACAGAGGGTCCATCTGACTTTTTATCAGCACACAATTGAAAAGGGAGCCTCTATAATGCTACAAGGGTGTATTGGTACACATGGCATAGGCAGCTTGTACATCTGGGGAGGCACCATTAATACTGAACAATATATACAGGCACAATGTATTCTCCCATTCAGATGTCTTTTTCAGGGAAGGCCTTGTTTATTTTTTAGCAAGACAATTTCACACCACAGGCTGAGCATATCACAGCAGCATTGTTATGTACTAAAGAAAAAAATGCTAAAATGGACTGCTTGCAGTCCAGACTTGTCATCCATTAAAAACATTTGGCATGCGATTAAATGAAAAGAACAACAAAGGAGTAGCTGAAATCTTATATCAAGCGAGGATAGATGGGCAAACATCACAGTTCCAAAACTACTGCAGTTAATCTGCTCAGTCCCCAGATGTTCACTAAGTGGTGTTAAAGGAAGAGGTAATGCAACACAGTGCTAAACACGCCCCTCTTCCAACTTAATCTGAAACGCATCTCGCGGGAATTAAATTCAAAAGCAATATATATATATATATATATAGAGAGAGAGAATAGAGAGAGAGAGAGAGAGAGAGAATTTTTTTTTTAAGTGAAAAAGTGAAACTGAAGCAGGGCAAAAATAAAAAGTTGCATACTTAGCTCAGTGAAAAGAGCCTTTGGAAATTCCAGAGGCATCCCTCATTGTCCTCAAACCCATGCATGCATGCTCAGTACAGCTGTGCTCCTACACAGATGGGTGCACAACCTCGAACAAGAAGAGAATCCTAGCCAGTGGTGGTGTGGTCAAGAAGGACATGGGAAGCCTCTGGTCAATCTAGAGGTTTTCCACTACTTAGATAAATATATAACTTTTTTTATTTTGTCAAAGGACCACTCCAGCGAAACAAGTAAGCAGTTAAAATCTGACAGAAATGACAGGTTTTGGACTAGTCCATCTCCTCCTAGGGGATTCTCAGGGTTTTCTTTGTTTTCAAAAGCATTTCAGTAAATCTAACTGACAAAATAGTGTGCAAGTGAGTATTTTAATATGGTATGCCAGACTGTAATTCCACTTTAAGTAATGCCACTTCTATGTTTTTTCTATACCTTATATACTCACGTATAAGCCTAATTCTTCAGCACAAAAAATGTGCTGAAAAGTTACCCCTTCGGCTTATATGCGAGTGAGTGGAGCAGAAGGGATGGTGGAGCAAATTTTGTTACTGGCAGAAGAGTGTAAGGATTGTGCACCAGTGATCCTGCTCTTGTCAGCTGGATCCCTGTTGTGTCCTTCCCCACATCTCCTGCAACATGGTGTGCAGAGTGCACTGCTCAAGATTACCTGTGTCCCCTGGCTTGTGGATCAAGGATTCTTCCTGTGTGGCAATCCCTGTGTCTCAAAACTATGACGCCATCTAGTGGCATCTTGAGACACAGCTGTATCATCCTTGGGGCACATCTGGCTATACGTAGGGGGTTGACTGGTACTGGGGGCACATCTGGCTACTGTGGAGGGGGCTAAATACTGGGGAGGGGGCTTATACACGAGTCAATCACTTTTTCCTAGTTTTTACCTGGGTGGGTCAGCTTATATGTGAGTATCTATGGTATTTATCCTAAAGTTATGAAACATTAGACTCTGCTTTAATGAAATCTAGTAGGTGTAAACAAAATAAAACTGGATATCAAACTGAAAAAAAAGTCTGGCATGTATGGTATGTCATGTTTTTCTGTTATTCCTTGCCCCAGTTTATTAATGTGTCTCCATACCTCAGCAATAATGCATTTATTTTACATGACTAGTGCAGTTAAAGTAAGCAAAAGTCTTGCTTCACAAATTTGAATTTACAACATTATGTGTGAAGGAGTGACAGTCAGCTAAATCCTGGCAGCAGAATTGTTGCCAATAGACAGAGTAGCTGTTGGCAGCTTAACTTTAGTTGGTCTCAGTTTCCAGTGATTGTTATTATATTGCATGCACAATCTGATAAAATTTCCATTTAAAGGGAACCTGAAGTGAGGGGTATATGGAGGCTGCCATATTTATTTTGTTTTAAAAAATACCAGTTGCTTGGCAGTCCTGCTGAGCTTTCTGGCTAGTAGTATATAAATCACACACTTGAAACTAGCATGCAGCTAACCTTGGCAGATTTTTGTCAGAGCCATCTGATCTCCTTGCTTGTTCAGGGTTGAGGCCTCGTTCACATCAATTATCACAGATGGCTGTGCAATCGGAACGCAATGCATACGATTGCACGCTATCTGTGCTGCTGATCCCATTCACTACAGTGAGTGGGTCAGCACTGCGATTCTTGAAAAATGCATGCAGCAGTGCGATTAATTGAATGAGTTCAGTGAACTTCCACCTGGCGTACGTATTAGTATACCGCTGGTGAGTTGGGTGCAGGGTGAGCCGAAAGAAATTCCCAGCGGCGTTAAATACTATTTCCCCTATGAGTCGTAGCGACTCGGAGGGAGAAGTAATTCAGGGTCCCACGATGGCGGGGACCCCAAATTACCCGTCTGCGGGCAGCATAGTATAGCATTGCTGCTATAGTAGCACCCAACTCAGGCGATGCGCTGTCAGCACACGGCGCTGAGATTACCTGCTTTGTTCATGTGGAATAGTCAGTTCCTAAAAGCAATGCATACATTACAAAGTATCTGCACATGTAATGAATTTGTTTTTCTGTGTTTTTTGTTTTTTCATTGAAGTTTAATTGCTGTGGCGGCATCTCCTACAAAGACTGGTCTCAGAACATATACTTCAACTGTTCCTCAGAGAACCAGAGCAGAGAACGTTGCTCAGTGCCCTATTCCTGCTGCCTGCATGCCGAGGATGAGGTACAGTCGGACAATAGCTGATACTGGGGTTTAAAAAAACTGAGGAAGTCAACTTACTGTATGTTAAAGCCCTTAGGTGCAGCCCATCATCACAAAACAGTGACTCATAGGCCCATATGTAATTAACTTTTTCTCCTAAGTTTTCCCCATGTGATATTTCCACAACTTGTCAATAAATTGCTTGTTAAACCATTAGCAAGCAAGAAAATACTCAACATAATTTCTTTTTTTTTTTCAAATTATTTTGAGTAAACATAAATTGTAATAGCGATCAAAAGGTACAATTTGGTGAGTAATTGGAATGCATGTCAAACATCCATCTATAAGAGCTAAGGATCTATATCAGTAGTGTAGTTGTTAAAATTATTATGCATGCATAGGCTAACATTTTTATGCGAATAGTGTATAACACATGTGATAAATGAGATTTCATTAGCATATACTGGTTTACTCATATAAAAATAAAAATAAGTAATACCTGAAATAAACAAAAAAGAAAGAAAAACAAAACAAAACTGAACTATAACCATAACCATGAGTCTCGAGGGTTCCGTAGATACACATAGATGTTTTCTGTGCTCTAGAAAAAGAGGTGCCTAGGTCTCTCTCCCAGGATTTCATATAGGGTAGCGATTCCACATCTTGGTTAGACAGTAATGAGTAAAGTATGGACAATGTCTTCCTAAGAGGTTCCCTGGACATGCACAGCTTTTCAAATTCTGTGGGGCTTCTCAACATAGTAGGAGAAATACCCATGGATTGTGCAAAGTGTTTGATCTGTGTGTAACCCCACCAATCCAAATTGGGATTTTGATATCTGATTTTTAGTTCTTCCAAGGATGCCCATCTATTAAGATGATATAGATCCTGAGGTCTCATGGGGCCCGCCCTCTTCCAATGTCTCAAGTATCCCGAGCCGAAGCCCTGGGCGAATTCCGGGTTATCCCATAGGGACAACAATGGTGTGGGCCAGGAAGAGAGATCAGTCAATGAGCGCACTCAAGCCAATACTTTCAGTGTGTTGTTGACCAGGTCAAGAGAAGACCAATTTCCTTTTGGGGTAGCTAACGACAAGGGAAGGTTAGTTAAAGGGTACAGGGACCGCGATTGTTCAAACTTTACCCATTGTTTAAAGTTGGCATGTCTATGCCAATCAACCAGTCTGGTAAGAATGGCTGCAAAATAATATTTTCGTACATCTGGTAGGCCAAGTCCCCCAGCATGTTTAGGCCTGAATAGTGTCTGTCTATGCACCCTAGCAGGCCTGCTTTTCCAGACATACTTGTTGAATACCATTTGAGCTTTTTGAAGGAACGTATTGGGTATCTGAATTGGGAGAGCCTGGAACAGGTACAAAAGTCTGGGCAATGTTCATTTTAATGATAGCAATACGTCCAAGCCAGGAAAACTGTGGTTTGTCCCATTGTTTGAGATCTGCGGACAGTATGTCTAATAACAGTGGGAAGTTTTTTTGGTACGTGTCTTTATTATCTGGAGCAATTTTAGTTCCTAGGTATGATATATAATGATCATTCTATTTAAAGGGGAAATTTGAGGACAAGGAAAGTTTATGTTCCTGGGAAAGAGTAATTTAAGGGCCTCACATTTATCTAAGTTAATTTTGAACAGTAAAAGCTCACCAAATCTGTCAAATTCTTTTAACAAATTGGGTAATGAGATCAATGGGTTGGATATAGCGAACATAAGCTCATCTGCGTAAACAAAACAAACAAACAAACACAGAACATTTATATCGAGTTTTTCTCCTGGCGGACTCAAAGCGCCAGAGCTGCAGCCACTAGGACGCTCTATAGGCAGTAGCAGTGTTAGGGAGACTTGCTCAAGGTCTCCTACTGAATAGGTGCTGGCTTACTGAACAGGCAGAGCCTAGATTCGAACCCAGGTCTCCTGTGTCAGAGGCAGAGCCCTTAACCATTACACCATCCAGACACTATTTTTATTTTGCAGCTATTTTTATTTTGCAATCTTTCTGGTCAAGCCCTTTAATATCAGGGTTATTTCTAACGTGGCAAAGGAAAGGCTCCAGGGTCAGAGCAAAAATCAGGGGAGAAAATGGACATCCTTGGCGAGTGCCATTGGAAATATGCAAAGATTCTGATAGAGTCCCATTAATCTTGATTCGTGCAGAAGGTTTGGAATTTAAAGCTTTCACACATTTGAGCATCCAGAGTCCCATAGCTATATGCCTTAGGACAGGGGACATCCAGGTCCAGTCCACCTGGTCAAACGCCTTTTCAGCGTCCGTAGAAAGTAGCATCAATGGAGTGGCATCTGACCGGGCGCACTGGACTGCGTTTAGCACTTTGATGGTGTTATCATTCCCTTCTCATCCTGGAATGAAACCTACCTGATCCTAATGTATTAAGTGAGCCATATGACCAGATAATCTATTAGCTAAGATACTCAACATAATTTTGATACTACTTTTCCACCTACTTTTTGCTACCTTTTAATTTACCTTTTAATAAGTACTGAAAAGTTATTTTAACCACTTCCCGACCGCTGCATGTACAAATGGCGGCCGGGAAGTGGATCCCGCAAGGACCGGCTCATGTACAATTGGCGGCGGTCCTTGTACGGGCATGGGCGGAGCGATCGCATCATTCGTGACGCGATCCTCCGCCGGGGACTGGCTCCGCCCCCCTTGCGCTGTAACCCGCCAGCCGTTCAGAAGCGCCGGCGGGTTACTAGCATCCGGATCGCCGCATGCAAAGTGTATAATACACTTTGTAATGTATACAAAGTGTATTATACAGGCTGCCTCCTGCCCTGGTGGTCCCAGTGTCCGAGGGACCACCAGGGCAGGCTGCAGCCACCCTAGTCTGCACCCAAGCACACTGATTCCCCCCCCCATGCCCCCTGATCGCCCACAGCACCCCTCAGACCCCCCCTCTGCCCACCCCCCAGACCACTGTTTGCACCTAATCACCCATCAATCACTCCCTGTCACTATCTGTAAATGCTATTTTTTTTTATTCCCTAAACTGCCCCCTGCTCCCTCCTGATCCCCCCCCCCCACCCCTCAGATTCTCCCCAGACCCCCCCCCCCCCCCCAGACCCCTCCACCCCTGTGTACTGTTTGCATCTATCCCCCTGATCACCTGTCAATCACCCATCAATCACCCCCTGTCACTGCCACCCATAAATCAGCCCCTAACCTGCCCCTTGCGGGCAATCTGATCACCCACCCACACCAATAGATCGCCCGCAGATCCGACGTCAGATCACCTCCCAAGTGCAGTGTTTACATCTGTTCTCTACCCTAAACACCCACTAATTACCCATCAATCACCCATCAATCACCCCCTATCACCACCTGTCACTGTTACCCATCAGATCAGACCCTAATCTGCCCCTTGCGGGCACCCAATCACCCGCCTACACGCTCAGATTGCCCTCAGACCCCCCCTTATCAATTCGCCAGTGCATTATTTACATCTGTTCTTCCCTGTAATAACCCACTGATCACCTGTCAATCACCCATCAATCACCCCCTGTCACTGCCACCCATCAATCACCCCCTGTCACTGCCACCCATCAATCAGCCGCTAACCTGCCCCTTGCGGGCTATCTGATCACCCACCCACACCAATAGATCGCCCACAGATCCGCCGTCAGATCACCTCCCAAATGCATTGTTTACATCTGTTCTCTACCCTAAACACCCACTAATTACCCATCAATCACCCCCTGTCACTGCTACCCATCAGATTAGACCCCTATCTGCCCCTAGGGCACTCAATCACCCGCCCACACCCTCAGACCCCAGCCCTGATCACCTCGCCAGTGCATTGCTTGCATCTATTCCCCCCTCTATTCACACCTTGAGACACCCATCAATCACTTCCTGTCACCCCCTAGCACACCTACCCATCAGATCAGGCCCTAATTTACCCCATGTGGGCTCCTGATCACTCGGCCAAACCCTCAGATCCCCCTCAGACCCCCTTCCGATCACCTCCCCAGTGCATTGATTGCACCTATTTTCCCCTCTAACCACCCCCTGAGACAACCATCAATCATCTCCTGTCACCCCCCTAGCACTCCTATCCATCAGATCAGGCCCAATACAACCTGCCATCTAAAAGGCCACCCTGCTTATGACCGGTTCCACAAAATTCGCCCCCTCATAAACCACCGGTCATCAAAATTTGCAGATGTTTATACCCCTGAACAGTCATTTTGAGACATGTGGTTTCCAGACTACTCACGGTTTTGGGCCCGTAAAATGCCAGGGCGGTATAGGAACCCCACAAGTGACCCCATTTTAGAAAAAAGACACCCCAAGGTATTCTGTTAGGTGTATGACGAGTACATAGATTTTATTTTTTGTCAAAAGTTAGCGGAAATTGATTTTTATTGTTTTTTTTTTCACAAAGTGTCATTTTTCACTAACTTGTGACAAAAAATAAAATCTTCTATGAACTCGCCATACTCCTAACGGAATACCTTGGGGTGTCTTCTTTCTAAAATGGGGTCATTAGTGGGGTTCCTGTACTGCCCATGTGTGGCACTTTTTTGCAGCCTAACTGCGCTAAGGGGCCCAAAGTCCAATGAGCACCTTTAGGCTTTACAGGGGTGCTTACAAATTAGCACCCCCCAAAATGCCAGGACAGTAAACACACCCCACAAATGACCCCATTTTGGAAAGTAGACACTTCAAGGTATTCAGAGAGGGGCATGGTGAGTCCGTGGCAGATTTCATTTTTTTTGTCACAAGTTAGCAGAAATGGAAACTTTTTTTTTTTTTTTCTTCTTGTCACAAACTAATTTTCCGCTAACTTGTGACCAAAAATAATATCTTCTATGAACTCACTATGCCTCTCAGTGAATACTTTGGGATGTCTTCTTTCCAAAATGGGGTCATTTGGGGGGTATTTATACTATCCTGGAATTCTAGCCCCTCATGAAACATGACAGGTGGTCAGCAAAGTCATAGATGCTACAAAATGGGAAAATTCACTTTTTGCACCATAGTTTGTAAACGCTATAACTTTTACCCAAACCAATAAATATAGGCTGAATGGGTTTTTTTTTTTTTTTATCAAAAACATGTTTGTCCACATTTTTCATGCTGCATGTATACAGAAATTTTACTTTATTTGAAAAATGTCAGCACAGAAAGTTAAAAAAATCATTTTTTTTGCCAAAATTCATGTCTTTTTTGATGAATATAATAAAAAGTAAAAATCGCAGCAGCAATCAAGTAGCACCAAAAGAAAGCTTTATTAGTGACAAGAAAAGGAGCCAAAATTCATTTAGGTGGTAGGTTGTATGAGCGAGCAATAAACCGTGAAAGCTGCAGTGGTCTGAATGGAAAAAAAGGGTCTGGTCCTTAAGGGGGGGTAAAGCCCGCGGTCCTCAAGTGGTTAAAGAAAAGATGAAAAATTATCTCAGAGGAGAAAACATTCATTGCATATTGGTCATTTTATGATCCTTCTGATGTATTCTGTGTGCCCTATCCTACTTTGTGTCCTGTACGTGCCAAGACCAATTCCGGGCACGACCCAGTCGTGCTTGGCGAAAATAAAGATTCTGATTCGTGTTCGCCACTGTTCGGGTTCTGCAGAACATCACCCTGTTCGGGTGATGTTCGAGTTCGGCCAAACACCTGATGGTGTTCGGCCAAACCGTTCGGCCACATGGCCGAACTAAGAGCGCATGGCCGAACGTTCCCCGAACGTTCGGCTAGCGCTGTGATTGGCCGAACGGGTCACGTGGTTCGGACCCGAACGCGCTCTGATTGGCCGAACTGTCACGTGGTTCGGGTAAATAAATACCCGAACCACGTCATATCTCCGCCATTTGTCTGTGGGTTTAGCTTTGGGTAGGCAGGCAGGGTAGTTCGCGCTCCAGCCACGCTAGCCAGGGTCCCCCCTGTCATTGTGTCGCTGCTGGGAACAGTAGTACACCGCTCGCTCAGCCACACTATATAGCATTCTGTTTACTGCCACTCTGTGTACCTCGCTCAGCCACATTATATAGCATTCTGTTCACTGTTCTGTGTCTGCTGGGAATAGTGGTACACCGCTCGCTCAGCCACACTATATAGCATTCTGTTTACTGTTCTGTGTCTGCTGGGAATAGTGGTACACCGCTCGCTCAGCCACACTATATAGCATTCTGTTCACTGTTCTGTGTCTGCTGGGAATAGTGGTACACCGCTCGCTCAGCCACACTATATAGCATTCTGTTTACTGTTCTGTGTCTGCTGGGAATAGTGGTACACCGCTCGCTCAGCCACACTATATAGCATTCTGTTTACTGTTCTGTGTCTGCTGGGAATAGTAGTACACCGCTCGCTCAGCCACACTATATAGCATTCTGTTTACTGTTCTGTGTCTGCTGGGAATAGTAGTACACCGCTCGCTCAGCCACACTATATAGCATTCTGTTTACTGCCACTCTGTGTACCTCGCTCAGCCACATTATATAGCATTCTGTTCACTGTTCTGTGTCTGCTGGGAATAGTGGTACACCGCTCGCTCAGCCACACTATATAGCATTCTGTTTACTGTTCTGTGTCTGCTGGGAATAGTGGTACACCGCTCGCTCAGCCACACTATATAGCATTCTGTTTACTGTTCTGTGTCTGCTGGGAATAGTAGTACACCGCTCGCTCAGCCACACTATATAGCATTCTGTTTACTGCCACTCTGTGTACCTCGCTCAGCCACATTATATAGCATTCTGTTCACTGTTCTGTGTCTGCTGGGAATAGTGGTACACCGCTCGCTCAGCCACACTATATAGCATTCTGTTTACTGTTCTGTGTCTGCTGGGAATAGTGGTACACCGCTCGCTCAGCCATACTATATAGCATTCTGTTTACTGTTCTGTGTCTGCTGGGAATAGTGGTACACCGCTCGCTCAGCCACACTATATAGCATTCTGTTTACTGTTCTGTGTCTGCTGGGAATAGTGGTACACCGCTCGCTCAGCCACACTATATAGCATTCTGTTCACTGTTCTGTGTCTGCTGGGAATAGTGGTACACCGCTCGCTCAGCCACACTATATAGCATTCTGTTTACTGTTCTGTGTCTGCTGGGAATAGTGGTACACCGCTCGCTCAGCCACACTATATAGCATTCTGTTTACTGTTCTGTGTCTGCTGGGAATAGTAGTACACCGCTCGCTCAGCCACACTATATAGCATTCTGTTTACTGCCACTCTGTGTACCTCGCTCAGCCACATTATATAGCATTCTGTTCACTGTTCTGTGTCTGCTGGGAATAGTGGTACACCGCTCGCTCAGCCACACTATATAGCATTCTGTTTACTGTTCTGTGTCTGCTGGGAATAGTGGTACACCGCTCGCTCAGCCACACTATATAGCATTCTGTTTACTGTTCTGTGTCTGCTGGGAATAGTGGTACACCGCTCGCTCAGCCACACTATATAGCATTCTGTTTACTGTTCTGTGTCTGCTGGGAATAGTAGTACACCGCTCACCCGCCACTGTATAGCATTGTGCTCTGTGTCGCTGCTGGGAATAGTGGTACACCGCTCACCCGTCACTGTATAGCATTGTGCTCTGTGTCGCTGCTGGGAATAGTGGTACTGTATAGCATTTCTGTACTGCCACTGTACTGCTGCCAGTCAGCGTGTACTGTAAGGATAAGTGAAATGAGGAAGAAATCCGGTGAAAGAGGGAGGGGCAAGGGAAGAGGTGTTTCCCCTGACGGTTCACGTACAGGCCACAGGGGAGCACCCAAGAAAACCCACTTAATACCGCCCATGTTGTCCAGGACAACAACCCTCACAAATCCAAAAGAACAGGACCAGATAATTACTTGGATGACCTCTCAAGCGTCCAGCAGTGGGTTAAGCAGCACCAGCACATCACGCACGAGGTCCGAGTCCTCAGCCAGTTACAAGGAGCCAGTGGGCACAAAGCTGACACAACCGGCAGCGACACCACGCACACAACTGCCAGATAACCAGTCCGATGAATTACCTCAGGACACAATGGGGTATTCGCAGGAGCTATTCCCAGCCCAACAAACTTCCACCTTTCAAAGGTCAATGGAGGAACAGCCAGAAATGTTGTGCCTGGATTCACAACCGTTAACTGTGGGAAATGCACCGCGCACTGAAATACAAGGCGAGTCCGAGGAGGACTCGGAAACCCAAATCCCAGAGCAATTTGGGCAGGAGGGGTTGCAATTGCAGGAGGTCGGCCGACAAGATCTGGAAGACGACGTTGGAGTGTGCTGCGCAGAGGTTGTTGTGGGGAGCTCTACTCCACGGCGGCGGCCCACAATGACATATGACGAGTTTGAGGAGATGGAAGAGGAGGGTATGGACAATGTGGACAGAGACCCAGATTTTGTTTGTGAACGAGAACATCGCCGTCGTAGCAGCAGCACAGATGAGTCTGTTGAAGAACCCACTGCTGCACGAGTTCGCCTTGTGCCACAAGGTAGGCGGCGCGCTATTTCAGGCACCACAAGCGTGGAAGTTCAAGTGAGAGGCAAAAGAGGAGCAAACAGAAATCGCCAGCAAGGAGGCAGGTGCTCCAAAGTCTGGGCTTTCTTTGAAGACTGCACTGAGGATGTTACCATGGCGATTTGCAAGGTGTGCAAGACCCGCCTGAGCAGGGGGAAAAGTATTATATATTATAACAACCTCTCCACCACCAGCATGAGCCGTCACATGCTATCCAAACATCCCACTCTGTGGGCAAACGCGTCAGGACAGGGTACCAGCAACAACACTGCCTCCCTTGGGTTCACCAGACTCACCACCAGACCCGCCTCAGCAGCAGCAGTAGCCCAGCCATTGCGTGGTTCACAACATTCACAAACATCAGACGACGCTGACACTGTCACTTTCCGGAGTAGTGCTCTTGAGGTCTCCCAGTGTTCATCAAACACAACAACCAACAGCCCTTCCGTGTGCAGCGCTACGGTTCAGTTGTCTGTGTCGGAGATGTTTGAGCGCAAGAGGAAATTGCCAGCAAATGACCCCCGGGCCGTGGCAGTAACAGCCAGCATAGCCAAGCTTCTGGCCTGCGAAATGCTGCCATATCGAGTGGTGGAGACAAACAGCTTCAAGGGCATGATGTCAGTGGCCATCCCACGTTACGTGGTTCCCAGCCGCTACCACTTTGCGCGCTCTGCAGTGCCTGAGTTGCATGAGCACGTGGTCAGCAAAATAACCCGAAGCTTGAAGAATGCCGTTGCCTGCAAGGTTCACCTCACCACTGACACCTGGACGAGTGCGTTCGGCCAGGGTCGATACATCTCCCTTACCGCGCACTGGGTGAACCTTGTGGAGCCTGGCAGCGATTCCTCACCTGCTACGGCGCGGGTGTTGCCCACGCCGCAAACAGCTGCACCGCCGTCCCTCCCACTGGATAACAACAGCAGCACCTACCTCTCTGACTCCTTCTCCTCCAACGCATCTCAAAGCTGTACCTCATCCGGAAACGCTAACCCAGCAGCAGTAGGATCGTGGAAGCAGTGCAGCACAGCTGTTGGCATGCGTCAGCAAGCGTTGCTGAAGCTAATCTGCCTTGGGGATAAGCAGCACACAGGGGAGGAAATTTGGAGGGGAATAAAGGAACAGACGGATTTGTGGCTGGCACCGCTGGACCTGAAACCGGGCATGGTTGTGTGTGATAATGGGAGTAATCTCATTCGCGCTTTAAGGTTGGCTAAGCTGACACACATCCCTTGCCTGGCGCACGTGATGAACCTAGTAGTTCAGCGGTTCCTGAGGACATACCCAGGCGTGGCCGATCTTCTGTTGAAGGTGCGTCGAGTGGCCAAACATTGTAGAAATTCCAGTACTGCTTCGGGGGCACTCGCCAAGATGCAGGAGCGCTTCAATCTCCCCCACCATCGCTTGCTGTGTAATGTCCCTACGTGCTGGAATTCTACGCTGCACATGCTAGCCCGCTTTTGGGAGCAGAAGAGTGCAGTGGTCCAGTACATGACGGCGCAGTACCGAGGCGCATCCGGCCAGCTGCCAAGCTTCTGTGGATCCGATTGGGCCAACATGTTGGACCTCTGCCAAGTCCTCCAAAATTTTGAGCAATCCACGTTGCTTGTGAGCAGTGACAACTCTTCAGTCAGCATTACCATACCACTGCTGTGTTTACTGAAGAGGTCGATGTTAAAAATCAAGGAAACAGCTGTCATGATGCAACTGGGGGAATCTGAAGGAGAAAACGATCAGCGTGATGGTACCAACATCAGGCCATCCGCCTCAGGGAACGCTGGCCCCAGCAGCTATGACGAAGAAGAGGAGGAGGAACAGCTGGAGTTGGAGCAGGAATTTCATGCCACCACTGACGAGGGCCAGAGCGGTGCACGTTGGACTTCCGCAATTCAACGCGAATGGTCAGCAGAAACAGACCAGGAGGAAGGTGACGACTATGATGCATCACAACAACTATCACAACGCTCACAAGAGGATGATGAGGATTCTGGTAGGACTCTGGCACACATGGCTCAATTCATGCTAGACTGCATTGAACGTGACCCACGCATTGTGCGCATTCTGGACAACACCAATTACTGGGTTTATACCCTTCTGGATCCACGGTACAAACACAATGTTCCAAAACTGCTTGAAGAAAGAGTCAGACAGGTCAAAATGGAAGAATACCAGCAGGCCCTTGTGGAGACTTTAGAGAGGAGATTGACATCCTCCCCCTCCTCTAGCCAGTTGTACGCAGACAGACTGACTTCCGCAAACCCAGGACGACCAGGAGGGCAGCAAACAACGCAAGCCGCAGCTAGTACCCAAAAGGGAACGGTATCGGCAGTGTCCTTGGAGTGGGAAAATTTTCTGACACCCATGCAGCAGCAGCCCACTGAACAGCAAGCGTGCAGATCCACCTCCAACACCGATCGCCTGGAGAAGATGGTCAAGGACTACATGTCAGATGACGTAGCTGTGTCGAACAATCCATCTGCACCCTTCAACTATTGGGTATCGAAGCTAGACACCTGGCACGAACTGGCAATGTACGCAATAGAGGTGCTGGCTTGCCCGGCAGCCAGCGTTATGTCGGAACGCTGTTTCAGTGCTGCCGGAGGCATCGTCACAGATCGGCGTATCCGCCTCTCTACAGAAAATGCAGACCGTCTGACTCAAATTAAAATGAATCAATCCTGGATTGGAAATGACTACGCAACACTCCAGGACCCCAACCAAGTAACATGACCAATGAACATCTGGGATGGTGTAGCGTTTCCGGTCCCTGTTTATTGAACCTCTCATCTGTATTACATTTATGACTGCATGGCGGCAAAAAGCATTGCTGCTTTATCCGCACGCTTTTTGTCCTCATGCAAGGCCTGGGTTGTTGTGTCTCAAAAACCGTGGCCTTCTCCTCCTGCGCCTGCTCCTGTTCCATCACGTCTGCTGCTGCTGGGTTAGCGTTGCCGCGTGGTCCCTGTTTATTGAACCACTTATCTTTATTACATTTATGACTGCATGGCGGTACAAAGCATGCTATCCGCACGCTTCTTGCCCTCATGCAAGGCCTGGGTTGTTGTGTCTCACAAAGCGTGGCCTTCTCCTCCTGCGCCTCCTCCTGCTCCATCACGTCTGCTGCTGCTGGGTTAGCGTTGCCGCGTGGTCCCTGTTTATTGAACCACTTATCTTTATTACATTTATGACTGCATGGCGGTACAAAGCATGCTATCCGCACGCTTCTTGCCCTCATGCAAGGCCTGGGTTGTTGTGTCTCACAAAGCGTGGCCTTCTCCTCCTGCGCCTCCTCCTGTTCCATCACGTCTGCTGCTGCTGGGTTAGCGTTGCCGCGTGGTCCCTGTTTATTGAACCACTTATCTTTATTACATTTATGACTGCATGGCGGTACAACGCATGCTATCCGCACGCTTCTTGCCCTCATGCAAGGCCTGGGTTGTTGTGTCTCACAAAGCGTGGCCTTCTCCTCCTGCGCCTCCTCCTGTTCCATCACGTCTGCTGCTGCTGGGTTAGCGTTGCCGCGTGGTCCCTGTTTATTGAACCACTTATCTTTATTACATTTATGACTGCATGGCGGTAAAAAGCATGCTATCCGCACGCTTTTTGTCCTCATGCAAGGCCTGGGTTGTTGTGTCTCACAAAGCGTGGCCTTCTCCTCCTGCGCCTCCTCCTGTTCCATCACGTCTGCTGCTGCTGGGTTAGCGTTGCCGCGTGGTCCCTGTTTATTGAACCACTTATCTTTATTACATTTATGACTGCATGGTGGTACAAAGCATGCTATCCGCACGCTTCTTGCCCTCATGCAAGGCCTGGGTTGTTGTGTCTCACAAAGCGTGGCCTTCTCCTCCTGCGCCTCCTCCTGTTCCATCACGTCTGCTGCTGCTGGGTTAGCGTTGCCGCGTGGTCCCTGTTTATTGAACCACTTATCTTTATTACATTTATGACTGCATGGTGGTAAAAAGCATGCTATCCGCACGCTTTTTGTCCTCATGCAAGGCCTGGGTTGTTGTGTCTCACAAAGCGTGGCCTTCTCCTCCTGCGCCTCCTCCTGTTCCATCACGTCTGCTGCTGCTGCTGCTGCTGGGTTAGCGTTGCCGGTCCCTGTTTATGGAACCTCTTATCTTTATTACATTTATGACTGCATGGCGGTACAAAGCATGCTATCCGCACGCTTCTTGCCCTCATGCAAGGCCGGGGTTGTTGTATCTCACAAAGCGTGGCCTTCTCCTCCTGCGCCTCCTCCTGTTCCATCACGTGTGCTGCTGCTGGGTTAGCATTACCGGTCCCTTTTCCTGGAACCTCTTATATGTATTACATTTATGACTGCATGCCGGCAAAAAACATGTTACCTGTGCAAAGAAAACAGACATTTCCCGCATTTAAAAGACAGTTTTCCCTTTGAAACTTTAAAATCGATTTTCTCAAAAACTATAAGCTCTTTTTGCTAATTTTTTTTTCCTCTTGTACCCACTCCCAAGGTGCACATACCCTGTAAATTTGGGGTATGTAGCATGTAAGGAGGCTTTACAAACCACAAAAGTTCGGGTCCCCATTGACGTCCATTATGTTCGGAGTTCGGGTCGAACACCCGAACATCGCGGCCATGTTCGGCCTGTTCGGCCCGAACCCGAACATCTAGATGTTCGCCCAACACTAGAGTTGACTACCACTGGTCTTACACTTCTGCCCCATCCATGGCTTGATTCCTGTAAAAAAAAAAAGGGGGATTTGCTGTGTAACACTGGTAAGGGCCTGTTTCTACTACACGCAGATTTGATGCAGGATGGATGCAGAAAAACTGACTCCAATGAATGCCTATGGGAAGATCTGCATCAGAAAAATCGTGTTTAGTGGAAACGGGCCCATAGGCATTCATTGGAGTCAGTTTTTCTGCATCCATCCTACATCAAATCTGCGTGTAGTGGAAACAGGCCCTAACTGTTAATTACTGCAAATTATTGGTTCAATAAAGCTTTAACCACCTGAGGACCCCCCCCAGCCGATGGGCGGCGGCAAAGACCGGGCCCAAACGACCGCAATACGCCCATCGGCGGGGGCGGCATCAGAGGTGGTTGTGCGGCGAATCGGCGATTGCGTCATTAATGACGCGATCGCCGCTGGTAATAGGCTCCGCCCACCCTGCTCGGAGACCCGCCGGCCAATCAGCAGCGCCGGCGGATTTCAAACTGCGCAATCCCGGCCAATCAGAAAGTATAATACACTTTGTTATTGTAACAAAGTGTATTATACTGGCTGCCTCCTCCGCTGATGGTCACTCGTCGTGCGACCATCAGAGAGGACGGCAGCCCTTACTGTAAGCACAGCAACACACACTTTAGCCCACTCAGACCCCCCGATCGCCCACCCCAGCCCTCAGAACCCCCCCTGACCACCCCAGCACACCACTGGTAGCACCCAATCACCCCCATAAAAACCCATCAATAACTCCCTGTCACTATCTAGCGACGCTATCCCCTAGGTTAGGTCCCTAACTGCCCCCTAGGGTCCCCTGATCACCCCCCCTACCTTCAGATCCCCCCCAGACCCACCCCCCTGTATACTGTATACATTTGTATACAGCTGCCTTACCCACTGATCACCTGTCTATCACCTGCCTATCACCTGCCTATCACCTCCTGTCGCCACCACCCATCAGAGCAGACCCTAAACTGTCCCTTGGGGGCACCTGATCACCCACCCAGACCCTCAGATTGCCCTCAGACCCCCCCCCCCCCTCCTGATAACCTCCCCAGTGCGTTGTTTACATCTATTCTCCCCTGTAATCCCTCACTGATCTCCTATCGTCACCCCCTGTGTCTGCCACCCACCAAATCAGGACCCAGTCTGCCCCGTGCGGGCACCTATTCACCCCCCTACACCCTCAGATCGCCCTCAGACCCCCTCCCCCCCCCCCCCCCCAATCACCTTCCCTGATTGTGCTGTAATTGTATTTGATTGTGCTGACATTCAATTTCATTGTGCTGACATTCAATTTGATTGTGCTGACATTCTATTTGATTGTGCTGTAATTGTATTTGATTGTCCCGTGATTGGCTTTGATTGTCCAGTGATTGGCTTTGATTGTCTCGTGATTGGCTTTGATTGCCCTGTGATTGCCCTCTGATTGGCCTGTGATTGGCTTTGATTGGCCTGTGATTGACTTTGATTGGCCCGTGATCGGCTTTGATTAGCCCGTGATCGGCTTTGATTGTCCCGTGATTGGTTTGATTGCCCTGTGATTGCCCTGTGATTGGCTTTGATTGGCCTGTGATTGGCTTTGATTGTCCCGTGATTGGCTTTGATTGTGCCATGATTGGTTTGATTGCCCTGTGATTGGCCTGTGATTGGCTTTGATTGGCCTGTGATTGGCTTTGATTGTCCCGTGATTGGCTTTAATTGTCCCGTGAATTGAGTGCCCTGTGATTGGCCTGCGATTGCCCTGTGATTGCCTTTGATTGTCCTGTGATTGTCTCTGATTGCCTCTGATTCCCCACTCGCCACCACCCCCCTGTCACTATCCTAGTGATCTAAAAACAGTGATCAGTGAAAACTGTCACTTTTTTAGTATCACTAGTGTTAGCAGTTAGGCCAGTTAGCTAGGCCCTTTTGTAAGTGTCAGTTAGTGCTCAGCCCACTGCACCACAGTCACTAATTAGCGTCATCACTGTCGCTAATCAACATTGGTACTATATAGTATCTGTAAGTGATCATTACTGATCGCAGTCAGATCTATTAGGGTCACTAGGATCCACAAAAAAACGCAGTGTTTGCCCGATCAGGCCTGATCGTTCGCCTGCACTTGCGTTCAAAACTCAGTGACCACAGCTTTCTACCTCTCAAATACTCCCTTTTGTTAGGTAGGTGCTCTTTTTTTCTGGGTAGTCTCAGAGGAATACCCCATAAATTTAGCAGTCCACCATGGCAAGAAAGGGGTATTCCGATGATGAGGTTCTCAGGTACATGGCCCAGTCGGATGAGGACGATTGGGACGCCTCATTCGACGAATCTTCCGGGTCAGAGTTTGAACCTGAATTGAGCAGTGGCTCACTGACCGATAGTGATGACAAGGTTGAGGTCCCGGCTAGAGCCAGGCGTACCACACCCCATGTTGTTGGACCGCAGGTGGCGCAGGATCGGCCTCAAGGGCAGCAGAGTGGTGTTCGTGCTGGTCTGAGATTTCATGGTGGGGCAGGCACCAGCAGCACAACATCTCCTGGACCTAGAACCAGTACTTCCGTAGACCCTGGTGAAGTGGCGAGCACCAGCATGGAAGTTGAAACTGGTTCGGTGGCACGTGCAGTAAGATCCCAGTCGCAGCCACCAAGAAGACGGGCCCGTACTACCCCTAGTTTACCAGAGGTGCTGGCAAACCCAAATTGGCAATCCCCTGATTCCGCCGCACCCGTACTTCCCCCTTTTACCGCCCAGTCTGGAGTCCAGGTGGAGACAGATAATCTAGGATCGGCCCTAGACTTTTTCTATCTGTTCTTCACCCAGGATCTCTTAGACTTAATTGTGGCAGAGACCAACCGTAAGGCCACACAATATATAACCGCCAATCCGGAAAAGTTCCTTGCCCAGCCTTTTCGGTGGAAACCAGTCCAAGTTTCCGAAATTAAAATTTTTTTGGGCCTTCTCCTTTACACGGGACTAGTAAAGCAGAATGTGTTGCGGTCTTATTGGTCTACGGACCCAGCATATCATGTTCCCCTGTACTCTGCTGCCATGTCCAGGACACGATTTGAGAACATCCTGCGCTTCCTGCACTTCAGTAACAACGAAACCTGTCATCGAAGTGACCACCCTGCTTTTGACCGGCTCCACAAAATTTGACCCCTTATCGACCACCTGTCATCCAGATTTGCAGATGCTTATACCCCTGACCAGGATATCTGCGTAGACGAGTCCCTCATACATTTTACCGGGCACCTTCGCATCAAACAGTACATCCCAAGCAAGCGCGCCCGGTATGGGGTGAAACTGTATAAGCTCTGTGAAAGGGCCACAGGCTATACATCTTATTTTAGGGTCTATGAGGGAAAAGACTCAAAATTGGAGCCGGTCGGATGCCCTGACTACCTGGGGAGCAGTGGAAGGTTGTGTGGGACTTTGTGTCACCCTTGTTCCAGAAGGGGTACCATCTTTTTGTGGACAATTATTACACAAGTGTGGCCCTCTTTCAGCACTTAAAAATAGAAAAAATCCGATGCTGTGGCACCGTGCGGCCTAGTCACCGGGGCTTCCCACAACGGCTCATTACCACCAGACTTGAACGGGGGCAGAGGGCCGCCTTGTGTGCTGACGACCTGCTCGCGGTGAAATGGAAGGACAAGAGGGAGGTTTACTTCCTGTCCACCATTCACTCAGACACGACAGTTGAAATTCAACGGCGAACTGAGGTCATTGAAAAACCCCTTGTCGTCCACGAGTATAATACTAACATGGGAGGGGTGAACTTCAATGACCAGAGGTTAGTGCCCTATTTAGTTGCCCGAAAAACAAGACGGTGGTATAAAAAAGTGTCTTTTTACCTCATTCTATTGGCAATTTACAACAGCTTTGTTCTCTACAGTAAGGCTGGGAGAACTGGATCGTCTATTCAATTTCATAAACAGATCGTGATGGAACTCCTGTATCCAGGAGGTGCCGTGGCCCAACCCCAAGATGCAACTAGCCGGCTGCATGGAAGGCATTACGCCTATCCAATTCCGAGTACCCCAGGTCACCGAATCCGAAGAAAACGTTGTCGTGTCTGCAGCAGGGCTGGAATAAGGTTTATGTTTATTGTCCCACCTGTCCTGACCAGCCTGGCCTATGCCTAGGGGAGTGTTTTGAGAGGTACCGCGAGCAGGTACACTATTAGAGAGTAGGGAACTCCAGACACAGCGGTAGGCACACAAGGGTCTCTCAGTGCTATTTCGCACTGCTGCGATGCGTTAGGGCAAAATGCCTAGCGAAAGTCACACTTTGCAGTCCCCCCCTACGCCGGAAGTGCTTGACTTAACGCTAGTGCATGCCTACGTTACTGCGTGGCTTCTGTGGCAATATCGATCGGCCCGGAAGTCATGTTAGTCTATGGCAACGCAGTTCATTACTAGGCCGAATGCTACTCTTGTGGTATTGCCTGAAGGTCTGTTTTGGACGATACGGTGAGGCGGGCTCGACCCACCGGATATGTCAATATGCAGTGTGAAACCAAACATCGGGTTTCCAGAGACCCTAATACACAGGGTTGCCAGAAACCTCTCCTTTCACTTGGGACAAATTGCGTAATGTACTTCGCCACAACTCTGTGCGATTTGCACTTCGCACATTGACCCATGGGGGAGGAGAGGTTTGTCCTTGGGAGGTAAGTTAAAAAAAAAACAAAACAAAAAAAAAAACAGGTAAGCAAAAACGTTAATGTTTGGTTCGCAATGTTAAGGTTTTGATTAAAAAAGTTCAAAGTTTATTAACCTCTTGACCACCAGCTAACGCCGATTGGCGTAAACTGGTTGTCTGCGGGTTTCCATGGAAGAAATCCCCGCTGTTTACATCATACGGCGCTGCTCTCTGCAAATGACAATTTTTTGGTTTTTTTACACACAATTGTCCATTTACAGAGATATTTCTCCCACCCAGCATGGGTATGTGTAAAAAATACACCCCAAAACACATTATATTACTTCTCCTGAGTACGGCGATACCACATGTGTGGCACTTTTTTGCACCCTAACTGCGCTAAGGGGCCCAAAGTCCAATGAGTACCTTTAGCATTTCACAGGTCATTTTGAGAAATTTCGTTTCAAGACTACTCCTCACGGTTTAGGGCCCCTAAAATGCCAGGGCAGTATAGGAACCCCACAAATGACCCCATTTTAGAAAGAAGACACCCCAAGGTATTCCGTTAGTAGTACGGTGAGTTCATAGAAGATTTTATTTTTTGTCACAAGTTAGCGTAAATTGATTTTTATTGTTTTTTTTCACAGTGTCATTTTCCGCTAACTTGTGACAAAAAATAAAATCTTCTATAAACTCCCCATACTACTAACGGAATACACATACCCATGCTGGGTTGGAGAAATCTCTCTGTAAATGAAAAATTGTGTGTAAAAAAAATCAAAAGATGTCATTTGCAGAGATATTTCTCCCACCCAGCATAGGTATGTGTAAAAATACACCCCAAAACACATTATACTACTTCTCCTGAGTACGGCAATACCACATGTGTGACCCCTTTTTGCAGCCTAGGTGCTAAGGGGCCCAACGTCCAATGAGCACCTTTAGGCTTTACAGGGGTGCTTACAATTTAGCACCCCCCAAAATGCCAGGACAGTAAATACACCCCACAAATGACCCCATTTTGGAAAGTAGACACTTCAAGGTATTCAGAGAGGGCTATGGTGAATCCGTGGCAGATTTCATTTTTTTTTTGTCACAAGTTAGCAGAAATGGAATTTTTTAAAATCTTCTATGAACTCACCATGCCTCTTTGTGAATACTTTGGGATGTCTTCTTTCCAAAATGGGGTCATTTGGGGGGTATTTATACTATCCTGGAATTTTAGCACCTCATGAAACCTGACAGGTGGTCAGAAAAGTCAGAGATGCTTTAAAATGGGAAAATTCACTTTTGGCACCATAGTTTGTAAAGGCTATAACTTTTACCCAATCCAATAAATATACACTGAATGTGTTTTTTTTATCAAAGACATGTAGCAGAATAACTTTTGCGCTCAAATGTATAGGAAATTTTAGTTTATTTGAAAAATGTCAGCACAAAAATTTAAAAAAGTCATTTTTTTTTGACAAAATTCATGTATTTTTTAATGAATATAATAAAAAGTAAAACACGCAGCAGCAATCAAATAGCACCAAAAGAAAGCTGTATTAGTGACAAGAAAAGGAGGTAAAATTCATTTAGGTGGTAGGTTGTATGACCGAGCAATAAACCGTGAAGGCTGCAGTGGACTGAGTGGAGAAAAAGGCTCTGGTCCTTAAGGGGCGAAAAGACTGTGGTCCTCAAGTGGTTAAGGTGGCTATACATCAGGCGACATGGCAGCCAATCGACCATCCAATTCGATTATTATAATCGGATAAAAATTGCTGCCGCCAAGTGCATTCCCGACAATGAGACAAATTTTGGACCCAAATTGGTTGATTTAATCGATTGGACATGCTGCAAGATGTAGGGCCGACTTGCTCGATCTGGTGGGTGGCAGTAATGGCGTGCGATATCGGATTGAGCGATGAGCGCGATGAAGCCCCCGATGCATGTGAATGTAATGTGTAAATGTGCTGTAATGTGCATTTACACATTACCTGTCCAGTGTCACAGTGGCTGTCCGTCTTCCACCGCTCTTCTATTAGCCGCATAGCACACCAGCGTGTGAGGTCACACACGTGCTATACCGCTAATTGAAGAGAGGCGGAAGACGGATGGGCAGTCGGGCACCACGACACAAGAAAGGTAATGTATAAATGCACATTACAGCACATTTATACATTACACACATACATACACACACACAGCGGCAAGGCGCAGGATGGAACGATTTCATGCTGAAATCGATCAGGAATCGGCCTGCGGTGTATGGGCAGATGACAGATCTCTCTCTAATCAGATTCCATTAGAGAGAGATTTGTCTCTTGGTGGATCTGCCCATCATCGTTAGACATATGGCTACTTTTAGGGGATAAATTATATACGTCTAAAAATGATCACCACACCTACGTGTACATTCCATGGATAATTAGATATACATGAGAATGAATAGTATTCCTTTTATTTGCAAATCAGATCAAAGTGTAAACCATACCAGTGTGGTTTTGCCCCAATCAGCATGCTCTTACAAATCCTGATTATAGACAGCTGGATTCCTTTTGAAAAGCACATGTGAAATAAAGTTATATATCATTATCATGCAGTATATTACAGTCCAGTATATCCATTATAGTGTGACAGCACTGGTCCATTTCAGACTCATTTAAAGTGGACCCAAATTAAAAATACAAGATTTCAGAAATAAAATCTATTTTCTAAATTATAATAATAAATAGCAGCCTTTTTTCAGCTGCATGATGACAAATATAAAATATTTTACATTTATTGGAGTAACCCCTCCCTTCCTTTCAAATTGCCGGGACAAAATCCGGCAAACTGGTGGAGTAAGGCTGGTTTCACAGTGGGACGTTACAGGCGCACGTTAGAGCAGCCTGTAACGCACCCCCACCGCACAGTAATGAAAAATCAATGGGGCTGTTCACAGTGCGGACGTTGCGTTACATTGTAACGCTGCGTCACAAGGCAACGTACTGCATGCAGTACTTTAGACGTGGCTGAGCCGCGTTAGACTGCTTGCACATGCTCAGTAATGTTGGGGAGGAGCGGAGAGCGGCCAGGCACATGGCTAATTAGTATGCACTGCACGTTATGACGTGCAGTGTTTACTTCCTGGAGCAGCCGCTCTGTGCGGCGATTGGCCGGCGGGACCACGTGATGCCGCATGCGCACAAGAGTGCGCATCACAGCATCACTGACGCCAGAGTGAGCTGCACAATGCGGCTCACTCTGACGTCCAGATCCAGCACCACCAGGCGTTGAGTTAGGGGGACGTTATGCGACCTTAACGCCCCCTCTAACGCAACGTCCTGGTGTGAAATTAGCCTAAATGGTGTCCGGCAATGGAGGAATTGCTAATGGCTGCCCCCAGTATAACCCTAGTTGTGAAAAGAGAAGGGTGAAAAGCATGCACTGAAATGATCATAGGTTTGACAGAGTGTTTATTTATCTTTGTATGTGTCAGAGTGGTGCAACTAAATATTTTTAATTAAAAAAAGGTTTGGTTTGGGTCCGCTTTAAAGAGAACCCGAGGTGTGTTTAAAGAATGTTATCTGCATACAGAGACTGGATCTGCCTATACAGCCCAGCCTCTGTTGCTATCCCAAACCCCACTAAGGTCCCCCTGCACTCTGCAATCCCTCATAAATCACAGCCGTGCTGTGAGGCTGTGTTTACATCTGTAGTGTCAGTCTCAGCTGCTCCCCCGCCTCCTGCATAGCTTCGGTCCCTGCCCCCGTCCCTTCCCTCCAATCAGCAGGGAGGGAAGGGATGCAGGCGGGGACTGGAGTTCTGCAGGAGGCGGGGAGAGCAGCAGACTGACACTATAGAGATAAACACAGCCAGCTCTGACAAACTGTTTGTCAGCAGCGTGGCTGTGATTTATGAGGGATTGCAGAGTGCAGGGGGACCTTAGGGGGGTTTGGGATAGCAACAGAGGCTGGGCTGTATAGGCAGATCCAGCCTCTGTATGCAGATAATATTCTTCAAACCCACCTCGGGTTCTCTTTAAGCCATTTTATCATGCACAGTGGGAGGCTAAAAATATTTAGGAAAATGTATAAAGCACTGCAGCACCATTAGTTTAGGTGGCCTGAGCATGGATGGATAATGCCTGTGCTTAGTAGGATAATTTATATATATGTGTGTCTTTTATATTTTGGTTATAATTATTTTTTTTTTTTTTACAAAGACACCTCCATTAGAAGTATATGACATCAGAGAGAATGCCATGAGAAAACATGGCGGATGGAAATCCCAACTATTTGCCTGTAGCAGTGGCATAGCAATAGGGTTTGCAGGGTTCTCGACCACACTGGGGCTCTTGGGCCTGAGGGGCCCCGTAGGGCCCTACCTCAACTGCAGTATTAGCTCTTTATTGGTCCTGTGCTTGTAATGATCACTTCTATAGATGCTTTGAATGATAATAATCATTACAAGCTGTTTCCTATCCCCTTCTTGCACCTCTGACACTGTGTTGTCCTTGGAAGGTTTTGGTGCACCATGTCAATTGTTATGTATAGAGTGCTGGGGAGGGGGGTGGCCATATAAAACTTGCACCGGGATCCTTAGCTACGCCACTGGCCTGTAGCAAGCATTCTGTAGGTTCTCAACATAAACATCCTGTTAGAAAAGAAAATATATATATGGTATGTTTACAAATATCAGACTATTGTGAAACTGAAGCCTGAATTGAACCTAATTTATTGCTCTGCAGAATTATATTTTTTATTTATATAACTACAGTATTTTTTGATTAATCTGTGTTTTGCAAGTGTAAGTGCTGAGAATATTACCAAAGAATAACTTCATACAAAGGTGTAAAAATAGTTTGTGAAAGCATGTATCCAGGAGCACCCACTTAATGCTCAAAGGTAAAAGGAAGTGTGCCAAGATCCTCACCCCTGTACCAAAGGGTCAATACAGTCTATAATCCACAAAGGATCGGCACCACACGATATGTGTATAAATAGCTCTTAAACTTTCATTGCATAGTAAAAAGTTTGACAGGCAGCGACAGCCCGCTGTTTCGGCCTGAAAGGCCTTTATCAAGTTGCCAGAAATGTCAAATGCATGTATATATCACACAACATCACTTATATATCACTAACTCCGCCCAAAGGCGGACCACCCTAGTGCGTACAGATGGGGAGACAAACCTATATGCGGACCTGATGGGAGACTGAATGGTCACAAATATAGCCACCTAAAAAGAGTGCACAAAGTTTAAATATTTAAACTCACCAATCAGGGATCAGTTCCGCTGCAGAAACCGCCAGCATTATCCACCCAAATCGGCTCATATGAGCGCATCACGGACAGCGCGCCGCCGCCATGCAATCAGCGGCAGCGCCCGCTGTAAGCATTGCCGGTCATGTGACTGAACACATGACCGGCTGTCACCAATCACCTGCGCCCAAGTCTTAGCCAATGGGGAATAGCCGGCCTCGGTCCAATGAAGGCGGGGGGCGTGTCAATACAACGGAGACACGGCTAGCACAACACAGTAGCAGCCGTGCTGTCTCCTAGCAACATGTAAATATAAACATATCACTCACCCAACCAGCCACACCGAATAAAAGGTATTCTGCAGAGGAATATGATCTTTTAATGTATGAATCCCCAAATGTACCTAAAAAAAAACATAAAAACACATATCAATAAAAGATAGAAGCTCAAATACACATATGAATCCATATTAGCAAACGGTTGCCTAACAGTATATACCATAATAGCTACAATAAAAATTAGATACAAAAGCTTAAATCACACTCCCTATTAAGTCCAGCTGGACCCATAGCTCCCAATCTTCTAATCCAGCCCGCCTCTCTCCTCAATAATTCCTTTTGTCGGTTACCCCCCCGCCAATCCTGGGGGACCCCGTCAATGGCCATGACCCTTAACTGTGAGACATTATGTCTACATTTTGTAAAATGTTCAGCAACCGACTGCTCAATGCTTTTGCCCCTGATGGCCGTTTTATGTGATGAAATGCGGTCTTTGAGACGCTGAGTTGTCATCCCTACATAAATAAAGCCACAGGGACACTTTAAAAGGTACACAACATATCGGGAATCGCATGTATAGCGTCTCCTGATCTCATATTTGGTGGCGTTTTATAGACGATGTATTTTGCGTTTGGAGGGGGCCGCGTGAGAGCCTAGATGCTTTTATAACTAATGTCCATGAACAATGCCCTTATATACGTCTTACTGCTCATATAGATCCATGTAGCGTTCCGTTTCTGGATGTCAGGGTGATCCGGGAGGGGGCGGGATTTGTTACCGACCTATACACCAAACCAACGGATCGTAATTCAGTATTACACTTCCAAAGCTTTCACCCTTTGAATACTAAAAGGAGTATACCACAGAGTCAATTCTCGAGGGTGGATAGAATTGTGAGTGATCCAGACACATCCACCTTACGCAAACGTGAGTTGAGTGATAAATTTAGGGCAAGGGGTTATTCTGATTTCCAGGAATGCAGACAGCGTCGTACCCATAGGAGAAATACTGTACCCAGATTGCCATTTATATCCACTTATAATACATGTAGTGATAATGTGAGTCGTATTATACGTCGGCACTGGTATATCCTGAGGGATGGTTTCCCCAGAGTACCAGAGTTCAGATACCCACCCCTTATGTCGTTCCGCAGGGCACCTACCCTGCGTGACAAGTTGCGTGTCAAAAAGAAGGATGTGTCTGGTGACCTTCCAGTTAATAGGGGCATGTATCCATGTCTCACATGCCACATGTGTAGTAGTGTCATTAGGGGCAAAGATTTTTGTCATCCCACCACAGGAAACAAATATGAGATCAGGAGACGCTATACATGCGATTCCCGATATGTTGTGTACCTTTTAAAGTGTCCCTGTGGCTTTATTTATGTAGGGATGACAACTCAGCGCCTCAAAGACCGCATTTCATCACATAAAACGGCCATCAGGGGCAAAAGCATTGAGCAGTCGGTTGCTGAACATTTTACAAAATGTAGACATAATGTCTCACAGTTAAGGGTCATGGCCATTGACGGGGTCCCCCAGGATTGGCGGGGGGGTAACCGACAAAAGGAATTATTGAGGAGAGAGGCGGGCTGGATTAGAAGATTGGGAGCTATGGGTCCAGCTGGACTTAATAGGGAGTGTGATTTAAGCTTTTGTATCTAATTTTTATTGTAGCTATTATGGTATATACTGTTAGGCAACCGTTTGCTAATATGGATTCATATGTGTATTTGAGCTTCTATCTTTTATTGATATGTGTTTTTATGTTTATTTTTAGGTACATTTGGGGATTCATACATTAAAAGATCATATTCCTCTGCAGAATACCTTTTATTCGGTGTGGCTGGTTGGGTGAGTGATATGTTTATATTTACATGTTGCTAGGAGACAGCACGGCTGCTACTGTGTTGTGCTAGCCGTGTCTCCGTTGTATTGACACGCCCCCCGCCTTCATTGGACCGAGGCCGGCTATTCCCCATTGGCTAAGACTTGGGCGCAGGTGATTGGTGACAGCCGGTCATGTGTTCAGTCACATGACCGGCAATGCTTACAGCGGGCGCTGCCGCTGATTGCATGGCGGCGGCGCGCTGTCCGTGATGCGCTCATATGAGCCGATTTGGGTGGATAATGCTGGCGGTTTCTGCAGCGGAACTGATCCCTGATTGGTGAGTTTAAATATTTAAACTTTGTGCACTCTTTTTAGGTGGCTATATTTGTGACCATTCAGTCTCCCATCAGGTCCGCATATAGGTTTGTCTCCCCATCTGTACGCACTAGGGTGGTCCGCCTTTGGGCGGAGTTAGTGATATATAAGTGATGTTGTGTGATATATACATGCATTTGACATTTCTGGCAACTTGATAAAGGCCTTTCAGGCCGAAACAGCGGGCTGTCGCTGCCTGTCAAACTTTTTACTATGCAATAAAAGTTTAAGAGCTATTTATACACATATCGTGTGGTGCCGATCCTTTGTGGATTATAAAAATAGTTTGTGTGAGTTAAACAAGCTGCAGAACAGTTGCTTATCTTGCCCTGATCTCTCAGTGCAAACATTGCCTGGTTCTGCTTGTGCAAATGGAAGGGCTGCTTTCCTTACAAATAGCACTTTTTTTATTTTAAAGCAAATCTGATGTGAAGAAATTCACTTCAGGTTTGATACATACCTGAGCATGGCTGACTCTAGCTACAATGGGGCCTTGGGGCAAAGGTAACTTGCCCCCCCCCCCTCCCAGCAATGCCCCCAGCCTCTGGCCAACTCACAGAACCCATGCCGCCACACTCCCAGCCACACAAGATCATTAGGTGTCCATCATATGCCTCCAAACGCATTGCTGGGGTCCCAATTATTTCCCTACACACATTGGGCCTGATTCACAAAGCGGTGATAACTCAGTTATCACGCCTAAAAGACTTTAGGCGTGATAACCTTTGCACTAGCAAAGTTATCACCGCTTTGTGCTCTAACTCGCGCGAAGCTCCCGCGCGCAAAGTTTTGCGCGCGTACGCAAAGTCCCATAGGGCTTAATGAGCACTTCACGCGAAGCACGATGCTCTGCGCACGTAGCGCACCGCGCTACGCGCGCAAAACTTTGCACGCGGCAGTTCGCGCGAATTCCTTCAGATCACGCCTAAACTAAGTTTAGGCGTGATAAAGGGCTTTTCACAGGCGTGCAAAGTGTTTGCACCGCTTTGTGAATCAGGCCCATTGGATTCTTACTTACATTGGGGTCTTACTTATACCAGACAGGACACAGGAGGGCGGCATACACACCAAGCTTCTCCCCACTGCGCCTCTCTTCCTCGTTCCCTACAGAAATCTATGGGGTCACCATAGCTGGAGGGGAGGGACACACACCTTGGGGACCCCTACAGGCTCTGGGACCCTGGGGCAATTGTCCCCTTTGCCTCTATGGAAGTGCTGGCCCTGTACCTGAGAAAAGGGAAGGCTCTGAATACCATAGAGCCTTTCCAGTTCTCAGACCCTCCTGTCATTTCTGAGCCATCCCAGGTTGAAGTTACGTGACCTGCTAGCTCTTTGGTACTGCTCAGACAGCCTGCAGAACTACTCGCATCCCGTAGTTCCAAAGAAGAGCACATATAGAGCACATGCGCAAGCCCGTACCAAAGAGCTAGCAGGTCACATAACTTCAACCAGGGACGGCACAAATACTGGTAAAAGTTTAAAACCACGTTTACTTGAAACCATGACATCAGTATACAGTGTCATATACCGGACTTCATTAGTTTGTGTTATCAGTTCCCTGCGTCAGCTTACATCTATGTCCAAAGAAGGGGTCTAGCTCCCTGACAATGAGCATTATGAAACTTTTTTTCAGTTAGCCATTTAAAGGTTTCAATTTTCAATACTTTGAATATTCTACCTTTGCAATTAACTTTATTGAGCTAATAGAGAAATATTTTGTATCACTGCTTACTACTTATGGTGATTTAGGATGAGGAGAAAGTCCCTGTATAATCAGGGCTGGATTTAGGCCATGGCCTAGGGCACCACAGGATCAAGGGCACCAAAGCAGGCTAAACTGGTGCAGCATTTGCAAGCTTGCAAATCCTGCAATGCACCGCGGTCCCCAGCCGGTAGCTGAGCCGCTAGCTGCCAGTGCCGCCGCCACCTTGCTCTCTGTGCATGTTTGCATTGTGGCTGGAAGCTATGCACTTGGGCAGCATTGGAGACGGAAAGAAAATGAGTGACACTGACGGCTGCTGCGGTGTGAAGGTGAGCTGGCTACCTATACTGAAAGGGGGCGGGAAAAGGAGGGATTAAGTGAGTCATCTGGCTACTTATACTGGAGGGAAAGGGGGAGGGGTCATCTGGCTACCTATACTGGAATGGAGGGAAGGGGTCATCTCGCTATCTATGCTGAAGGGGAGCGGCTGGTGACAGTGGCCTTGGGCAGTAAAGAGTAGAAATCCGGCCCTGTGTATAATGTCAGCAAACACAAATATATTTGAATATGCTGGTAGGTTAATTGGCTTACCTTTAAAATGGCCCTAGACTTCGATAGGAACGTTAGACAATAACAGTGGTAGGGACTGTAGATTGTGAGCACTTTTGAGGGACAGCTGGTGACGTGAATTATTCATTACTGTATACTCAGTAAAGTGTTGCAGAAGATGTCTGTGTTCCATAAATGTATAATAATGATATGCTGCAAGCTGTTACTTGAGTATCACAAATCACTCCCTGTTCTTTTGAAGGCTGTTATAAATACCATGTGTGGACACGGCATGCAGAATCTAGACTATACGCAAGCAGGAGAATTTATCTACACCAATGGCTGCATTGACAAGCTAGTTAACTGGCTTCACAGTAACCTCTTCTTGCTGGGTGGGGTTGCGCTTGGACTTGCAATTCCTCAGGTAATAAACATAATGATTTATTTTGTCTTTTCTACTTACGTTAGAGAGGGACTCTCCAGCACCCAAGTGTATTCCGTTTAGTGCACTTTCCTTTGCTTCCACAAACCTGGGTAATAAAAAGTGACTGATTAAAATGAAAACTGCAAGTCAAAACACTCTTTAGATCCAGACATATGAGCTGATGATATCTTGTAAAGATAAAAGCAATGTGAATTGAGGTCCAGAGCTTCTCTTTTAGCCAAGAAAGTCATCCATCATACTAAAGGTCCGTACACACGCCGGACTGGAGGCAACGACGGGTCCGTCGTTACCTCCCGCTGGGTGGGCGTGCCAACGACAGTCCGGCGTGTGTACGCACTGTCGGCGGACTGATACGGCTGTTTCAGAGCGATCCGCCGGGCGGATCGCTCTGAAACAGCCGTATCAGTCCGCCGACAGTGCGTACACACGCCGGACTGTCATTGGCACGCCCACCCAGCGGGAGGTAACGACGGACCCGTCGTTGCCTGCAGTCCGACGTGTGTACGGACCTTAAGAATCATTAAAGGGTACCTTAAAGAGAATCTGTATTGTTAAAATCGCACAAAAGTAAACATACCAGTGCGTTAGGGGACATCTCCTATTACCCTCTGTCACAATTTCGACGCTCCCCGCCGCATTAAAAGTGGTTAAAAACAGTTTTAAAAAGTTTGTTTATAAACAAACAAAATGGCCACCAAAACAGGAAGTAGGTTGATGTACAGTATGTCCACACATAGAAAATACATCCATACACAAGCAGGCTGTATACAGCCTTCCTTTTGAATCTCAAGAGATCATTTGTGTGTTTCTTTCCCCCTGCATCTCTCATGCACTGAAGTTTCAGGCTGCTTGTTTTTCTCCTGCAAACAGCTTTGCCCTTGTCTGAATTTCCTTAGTATGTGAAAGCCCAGCCAGCTCAGAGGACGATTTATCCAGCTTGTAAAAGATAAGAGAGAAGCTGCCCTAATCTAAATAATACACAGGCAGTGTGCACAGAGGGGCCTGGAAGGGGGAGGTCATAGCAGAACCACAACACTGAAGAACTTGGCAGCCTTCCAGACACAGGCCGACAAGTCTGACAGGGGAAAGATACATTGATTTATTACAGAGACTGTGATAGTAGAAAGTGCTGCAGTAAGCCAGAACACATTAGAATAGCTTTTGGAACTTGTAGGATGATAAAAAACAGGATGCAATTTTTGTTACGGAGTCTCTTTAAAGGGCACCTAAACCGAAGATAAAACATTTTTTTTTACTTACCTGGGTCTTCGACCAGCCCACTGCAGCCGCCCTGTGCACGTCGTCCTGGAACGATCCTCTGGTCCCCCGCAACGGCTCAGTTTCGATCTCGGCGACTGGGCCAGTCGATGACCACTGCACTGCGCGCATCCTCGGCTGTGCATGTCCTTGTTCAACCTCCTGGCGTGGACAGCGTGGGCACAGGGTGGCTGCAGGGGGCTGATAGGAGCCCCGGGAGAGCGAAACTTTTTTTTTTATCTTTGGTTTAGGTTCCCTTTAAGATACCCTTTAACGATTCTTAGTATGATGGATTACTTTCTTCGCTAAAAGTGAAGCTCTGGATCTCAATTCACATTACTTTTTTCTTTACTAAATATGATCATGTAAAGGCTTACCTCGCCCTGTGGAAGCCACTATAATGTGCATCACACCAATGTCCCTCCTCCCCTTCCCATATTAACAGAATGCATCACTGGACTTTGGCCAAAGGACTTATCTGTATAAGGGTTCTCTATTACAGCTGTGCTGCATTGAAATACAATTATTTCTAAATCGCATAATTTATAGATAAATAGAGACAGCAGGATGTTGTGTATCTGTGGGTGGGTATCCCCAAGCTGCTTATTTTTTCTTTTTTTTTTGTTGTGTGACAACTGTAAAACTATTCCAGTTATAGCCCAAGCTATATAATAGTAATGAAGAGGGTTTGAGTTAATGCTAGTTTCTGAAAACAAATGCTTATTAGAACCTATACATTTATTACTGGGATTTGTCCAGTGAAGGCTGCTTTTCAGAAAATAAGTTTAACAACTGAACAAAATATAAGCATTATATCTCTGAACAGGAAGTATTATTATTATTATTTATTGTATTTATAAAGCGCCAACATATGACGCAGTGCTGGACATTAAATAGTAATACATACAACGTAAACAAGGGGTGACAGACAGAGAGGTAGCAAACAGTTATACAACATAGCACAAGGCTATACATGCAGACAGGGTATAAGGTGCATGAGCATGCGATTTTACAGAGTCCCAGCAAATCAATTCCTAGTTAGTTCATGAGAAGGGTGACATTACTTGCAAGATCAAGAAGGACACACTAAGGGGGGTAGACCCTGCCAAAGGCTTACAATGTTAAATGTGGGTGAGGTAGATGGGGGATAGGCTATTTAAAGAAATGTGTTTTGTGGGCTTGCTTGAAGGTGTTGAAGGAAGGAGCTAGTCTGAGCGGGGGGTGGGGGGTGGGAGCGAGTTCCATAGGGTGGGAGCTACTTGAGAAGTCCTGTAGGTGTGCATGAGAGTGACCCCAGACCTCAACTCCCTCCTCACACGTGTTCCCGACTGCTTGTCAGCTGTATCCTCCTTCATGTCCTCTCGCTTTTTAAAACTTAAAGAAAACCTATACTGAAAATTAAAAGTCAAAATAAGCATACACAAGTCATACTTACCTCCTGTGTAGTCTACTCCTCAATCTATTTTTCCTCTCCTGCGTCCTGTTTGTCCACTGTGATCAATAGAATTCTCCGTCCTCCATTTTGAAAATGGCTATTACCCCATAACAGCTTTCTGGTCAGCACACTGTTAAACTGTAACATCGCCCACTTGAGCCATAGGGAAACATGGACACATCAGTTCTCCTCTCAGCTGTAACTGACAGCAACTGATATATAACTGGCAGAAACTGATATATTTCAGTTCTGACAAAATGTTGTCAGAACTGGAAGAGATCACTGTAAGCAGAAAATGGTGAGCTTCTGAGAGGAACTGATGGCTAGGTAACTATGTAATGTTCATTTGAAGTTACCTCATGTGTTTATTTTAAATAATTTTACTCAGTACAGGTTCTCTTTAATATGAGTAAAACAGTACTAATCATTTTTCCACCGTCTCTGGCCACCTCTCTGCCTGAAATAACAATAAATGTTAATAATACTCCCATAACTTAAGTTCCCAAAGCACGGTACTTAGGGATAATATTTGACTCTTCTCTCTCTTTTATACCTCACATTCACTCCCTAACCAGCTCCTGACCTTTTCTCACTCAAGACACAACTAAAATGTTAATACATGCTCTAATAATATCTCATCTGGACTATTGTAACCTACTACTTTGTGGATTACCAATTAACCGACTGGCACCGCTCCAATCTGTTCTGAACTCGGCTGCTCATCTCATTCATCTATCTTCTCGCTCTTCCTCTGCTGCCCCCGTCTGTCAAGCTCTTCATTGGCTACCAATTACCCAGAGCTTTCAGTTCAAACTCTTAGGGCCCATTCACACTGGGACAATTAGTGGGCTTACTATAAAAACTGCACTTAGGTTCTAACCGGGGATGTAGCAAAAGCCCCTCACCATCATGAGGCGGTGGGGCTAAGGAGGCCTGCTCATCGGATAACATGCAGAATAGAAGCGGCAGTGGGGAGTTATACATTACCTGCTCCCAGTGGCAGGACAGGTACTCCTCATTCCTTTCCAATGTAGCTGAGCGCTGTGCAGCCATTCACTATGAACCTCTCAACATGCAGAGAATGGAAAGGCAAGGTGATTGGCTGCACAGTGAGGCAATGAGCTTCACTGTTGAGGAGAGAGGACCTCTGCTACCACCGGGAGCAATTAATGAATAATGCTTTGCTGCCACTGCAGCTCCACCCAATTGGAGGAGGAGACGACACCTTTCATTGTGACTTTTGAGTGGGGGAGGATTGGAAGCTACTGTAATTTTTGGGAGAGAGCCATTTGGCTGATTTTTGCTGGGGGACCAAAAGAACCATAGTTATGCCCCTGGTTCTAACCCTTTTCCACTCTTAACAAAAACAATACAATATATATATATATATATTTTTTTTATGATCTCAGTAACTACTTTTTTTTTCCCTTCTTTTTTACCTAGCTGGTTGGAATTCTCCTTTCTCAGGTCCTAGTCAACCAGATAAAAGACCAAGTAAAACTGCAGACGTATAACCAACAGCATCGGTCAGATCCTTGGTACTGACAAAAAGACAAGCATGAGTGGGCTACTCTGCTGTAAGCAGCTGTGACTCTGCCTCAGGCAGGGAAGAGCTACAAAGGACTCCAAATACTGTTTGAAGATGTCACCATGCTTAATGGAGGAAGGCAGGATAGTCAAAACTATCCCCTCACAAAAGCATCTGGAGCCAAACTCATACAGACTGTTACTTTGTAATGTTTCAAGGACTACAATTACCGTAATACTTGAAGGTCAAAATGCAAGACTGCAAAGCCTCTTTGGCATAAACTTTGCAGTGTTTGTCTAGTTACATTTACATACCTGTGATTTCAGAATAATTATTTTGCATTTTTAGCTATCATAGTTCCTCAGCTCTTATCAAAGTACAGCCTTGTACACACAAACGAAGGGCGGGGCAGCTGGCCAGGGCTGTCTTTGCTGAGAATCTAGCATATGCACAACCTGCCCGGTGCATTGTCGAGCGAACAGTTGGTCAAACGCCTGCAATGGGTGTGACAGTGTTGGAACAAGGACAACAAAAGAGGAACAGGAATGCCCTATAGGATCCAGAGCCTTCAATCTCCATAGGTGATCATCTGACTTTTTTTTTAAGTCGTTTCAGTATCACTTGAACCAATGGAGACCTTCTTCCTAACACATGGATTAACTCTTTATTATAGCATACTACCCAAGTCTTTATCTGACCACTTCACCTCCCCTGACCCAAGCATATTAATATTGTGTTACTATCATTTGGCACAAAATCTACTGATCTAGCAGGGATCATTTCCAGCCATCACATGACATGGGAGTGGGGGTGTATAACCCTTTGTGTTGTCTAATTCACCTGTATCATTTACTTCACAATATTTGTGAATCATAATATGCACCAGAAACTTTGATACCCTTTTTTGTCTCACCATGTCTATAGTGGCCAGCATAGCTTAGACTCAATGTGTTGTTATTGACTATACACAGCTCAATGAGTTTTAGGAAAGCCAGAGAATGAACATAATGCTGGAAGCCCACTTAAAGCGGACACAAACCAAACATTTTTTTAATTCAAAATATTTAGTTGCACCACTCTGACACATACAAAGATAAATAAACACTCCTTCAAGCCTATGAGCATTTCAGTGCATGCTTTTCACCCTTCTCTTTTCATAACTAGGGTTATACAGGTGACAGCCATTACTTCTGAGCTTAGTAGGAGGTTTTAGATAATGGGTGTGTTTGTCATCAGCTACCCTCCCTCACAGGGGCATCGTCTATGTGAAATCTCACACAAGCTGAGATCACCTCCCCTGTGACATCATCAGTAGCAGCCTGCATTTTGTTTTTGTTTTTTATCTCCTCCACCAGTCTGTCGAATTCTGTCCCGGCAATATGAAAGGAAGGGAGGGGTTCCTCCAATAAATGTAAAATATTTTATATTTATCATCATGCAGCTCAAAAAAGGCTGCTATTTATTATTATAATTTAGAAAATAGATTTTATTTCTGAAATCTCGTATTTTTAATTTGGGTCCACTTTAAGGCAGGTGGTTTGAAAAAAAGGTACAATTTTATAGTTGTGATGGGGTAGTGGATAGCACTCTCACCTAGCAGCGCTGGGTTCCCAATTTCAGATCCCAGCCAGGGCACTATCTGCACAGCGTTTGTATGTTCTCCCTGTGTTTGCATGGGTTTCCTCCCACATCACAAAAACATGCAGATAAGTTAATATGCTTCCCCTTAAATTTGCCCTAGACTACTTACAATGGACATATGTCTTTGAGACAGTTGGTGACATGACTATATAACCTGTAAAGCGCTGCGGAGGATGTTGACATTATTTAAATAATGATAGATACACATTTTTTTTATTCTTCACAAAAGTTACATTTCCCTTTAACAGGGACCAGAGTATTCTTAAATTAATCATTTTGCATCACAAAGTATCAGCCACTGTGGTTGCGATCAGATCAGGGCAAAGTTGATATAAATCCTTTTATTTTTATATAGGATTGTTCCATTTTCTTTAACGCCTGTACACACGCCTGACAGCTGAGATGACTCAGCTGATAATCAGGCGTGTGTACGGCAGCTGGTGACCCCTGACCCCCAAACCACGAGTGATCTGCTGGGCGGATCTACTCACCCTCAGCGATGCCAATCCCATTGTTCACAACTCTCCCCCGCATGACGTTATACACATGCCACTCATCTTCTCTCTGTCCCCCCATAGCAACACAGTGCATCATCATCTACACAGTTCACCTGTCCCTGCATGACGCTACGCACATGCCACTCATCATCGTCCCCTGCCCCCCCCCCCCCCCCCCATAGCAACACAGCGCTTCATCATCTACACAGCTGACCTGCATGCGTGCAGCCCAGCCCAGTGATGTCACCCAAGGGGATCAGGTTCTGATCCCAGACGAATGACATCCGTCAAAGGTGCGTAGGTTTAGGAGAATACGTTACTAAATCTAGTAAAATGGAAAGTTTTCAAGACTAAAGCTTCATTCAGACTTCTCCCTCTTCCCTCTCTACATTGGAATGAGTATGCTAGCCTGGCAGGGACAAGATGTCTGCTGATAGGCTGGTCTGGCTCATGGTTAGTTTAGAAGACAACTCATTAGAACAAAGAATACCTATATTTAGTGAGATATGAAGGATGGCATCTTGACTGCTTTGTTTTATAAACAAAAATGTTTGGTTACAGTGCTGGACCTCTGGTTATGTTATTTTCTGCATCAGTGACCTGGAACAAGTATGCTGATCAGGTGTTTAGTCTACATACCTTGCTAGGTGATCAGCATTACAATCTAGTATCTCTGTAATGACACTGGAATTTTACTCAGCAACGAGTGATCAATATCAATGACTAGACTTTCTTGTGTCATTTTTTACTACCACCGTGTAAATATTCATAGGCATTGCTGTGATAACCTCTCCCTCCACATGGAGGACCAAAGATTTAGAGGCTGGTGCATACAGGATGTGTAATGTTAATGCCAGACAAGTTAGTTCACTATATGAATATCAGCAAACCTGTCATGGAAGGGTGTGCTTTGTCAGCTAGACTGTAGGTTCAGGCCAGGGGCTTCCAAGGCTGGTGCTTGAATTGTTCATTGTCAGTAAGTTTTGCAATTAAACATCTTTAAGTGATGTATAACGAAACCTTCATAAGATTTCTTAGTTCATTAAAAGCATAAATGTTTGAAAAACATTTAATACTTAAAAATCACACATCACAAATACATAGACAGTACAATCTCCGTTAACCAGAACTTTCAAGCAGCCATCACCCACTTCTCCTGATCCTGTCCCAGCTACATTCCTGATGATCCGGATGCAGTGTCTACCCAGTACACAGTAATGTAACCTTTATTAACCACAAAATGAGATGTCCGCATCACCTGCATAAGCAAGAATGAGCTACGGTTAAAGAAATTATCAAAAAGAAAACACAGAAGAATAGCACCACTCAATTGTGTTTAGAAAAAAAATATTTAATATTTACATACGGTCTTTATTTCATATGATCCATCAATTATAGACAATAGACACTTATGATAGTTCAATTAGTTAAAAACATTGAGGGTAGGAAAACACTGGGCAGAATCGCATATGTGTTTTCCATAGCACATAGTGGAAAACGCATTTGCGATTCTGCCTATTGTGTTCCTACCCTTAAAAAAGTTTGTAACCCATAAAACTCATTGCAAAAATATACCATATGCGATATCCTCACATATATTATAACCACTCAATAGTATTAAAATATATCGGCACTGGGAGCTGAACTGCTGAGCCACCAGGTGGTTGAACCCGAGTTTAGTATAGTGCAAATTGGTGATGCTTGTTGTACAAAATTATCTGTGTGCAAATCGGTAGAAACGAAATAGACCATGATAGATCAATCATGACCTTGATTGATATTTGGTAACAGTTAATTAAAGTAAAAAAAATGCTATTGCTTTCAATTACTGTAGTTTTAACATTAATACAGAGTTAATGGTATGGGTATTGTACTGTATTAATAAAGATTATTTTTAGTTTCAAACATTAGGCCTACTTTTAATAGTCAGTATCAGGCAACCAGAAAGTTTATTGATGCAGCATCTTCCAGTCTCTTTAGGTCCAGAATAACTTAGATTCTATCGACTGTGTGTCACGAGATACTTGAGATATACTCGAGATATCGCAAACAGCCTCTTTTGTAAAGAGGTACCGGTACATGCTATAATAATGCTGAGAAACCGTGAGCTAGGGGAGTAGACTGGATCAGCAGGTAATTGCTGTATGATCTTAGAACATGCCTTTTACTGGGTTAGCAGGGATTGCTTTACACTGCATTTTAATACAATAAGAGCAAGTTGTTAGTTGCTAGGTGAGCCATTTAAGAGGTTGTATTGTACAAATAAATACAAGGTTGAAGCCTCCATTCTAAAGGCTGAAGCACACAGTCTTGGTGTGCTGGGCCTGTAAGCTGGCATCAGCAAAGCAGAAAGTTTCATAGGAAAAGATTCTTATTTTTTATACAGCCGACATGGAACAGAAATGGCCAACTAGTCTTGTGTATAGATGTTCTTTAAGTAAGCATGTACCTCATGGTGAGAAGTGTTATCTAGTATTGATGGGGTTCAGTTCTTCCAGTTTGTTCCCATGTCAGTATACCTAAGTAGCATGCAGTCTATGGAAAAAGAACTAGATGGCCACTGAAAGTATAAATCTTGTGTGCCTTAATCAACCCTGCTTCCAGCACCCTCTATCAATATAACAAATACTGGTCCGTGGCTTGAGAAAGGGGCATCTTGAAACAGCGGGCTACCATGACACCGTTTTAATGAATTTTAAACACATTTACTAGTGTGAATGAGCCCTTAGGGGTTCTATAGGTTCATTTACCGACACTTATATAAAATGGATACAGGAGTATATAGTCAGGATGGTTCACACAAAGTGTTGTAATGTTGGAGAAAGCACATGTCTTTCACAGTTATTTCAGAAAGGTGAGACAACCAAATTTAGCAACTCATTAATAAAGTGTAAGTTTATGTTTCACTTATGTTGTATATTTACACAGACAGTATAATACTGTACACGTATGATGTTCAGGGCCGGAGCTACCATAGGAAAAATAGGCAATTGCCCCAGGGCCCCAGAGCCTGTAGGGGCCGCCAAGGTGTCCCTCCCCATCTTAACTGTTGCTCCCCAGGGACTCTGCAGAGTCTTTGGCAGAGTAGCGTGTCATCTGTGCTGGCGGGCAGGTGAGACACTACACTGACATAGACACTGCAGAAGTCCTCATTAAGTTAGGAGGTGATTGGGGGAGGGTCAGCAGCCAGCTCAGGGGCCCAGGAGTGAAATTTGGCTGCAACAAAGGGCCCCTAATGACGCTTTTTGGTCAGGGGGGGTGTCTGTTGGGCAGCCCCCAGGCTAATTTTGCCCTAGGGCCCAATTGTTACTTGAACCGGCCCTGATGATGTTACAGGATGTGCAGCGAAACATTCGGTCTGTATATTTCAGTATTATTCTTTTGATATGTTGTATGAATATTGCTGTTACAGATTTTCATTTTGAACTGATCCAATAAAATTTGAAAATAAATAAAGGCTTCATAGATCTGAATTCCTGGTTTGGAGTGATGCTATGGAGCTCCAGAGCACACCGGACCTGCATTATTAAGATTCTGGTTAATATAAATAACTCTGCACACCTGGACTGAATATTTTAAAAATTGTCTCATATTACCTGGCAAAGGTCTGCAAACTTCTCCTGGGTCACATCAGTCCACTGCAAAGGGTGCTGAAAGGACAGTAAATTTGCTTTTGTACTACTGCAATCAAGTCTCAGAGGTATACCTGCAGTGAGAACTTTGGTTAGAAATCCAGATTCAAGCTACATTCACAGTGGATCAAATACAGGAGAAAAGTAGAATCCGGGCACCATGAGCTGCAGTTACCACACTTTATTACATCCCCAATCACAGACAGATACAGGTGTATAGGGCTGGTCTGACAGCCGTTTCACAAGCAGGCTTGCTTGCTTCCTCAGTCTCTGAGGAAGCAAGCAAGCCTGCTTGTGAAACGGCTGTCAGACCAGCCCTATACACCTGTATCTGTCTGTGATTGGGGATGTAATAAAGTGTGGTAACTGCAGCTCATGGTGCCCGGATTCTACTTTTCTCCTGTATTTGATCTGATGTATTTGGCCTATCCGAGGGCACATTGAACCATCCACCTACCCCCAATTAGGTTGCCGTCAGCTACTAGTGCCGACTCCTTTACTCTTCTAGTTTACATTCACAGTGGGACTGTGGCATTGCGTTGTAATGCGACATTAAAGTCACAATGCAGCATTACAACACAACGCAAAAAAAAGGTAATAGCGCATATTAATGCTGCATTACCGTTGCATGCAGTAGGTACATTAAAGCATACAGGCAAAGAAAAGTATGCTTTCCTGTGCCTGGTAATGTGCATTTAGAGGTAACGCACTGCTGCAGTGCGCTACCATAACACTACATGTCACAATGTTAACATACGTGAACGTCCCATAGGATTATCATTGCAGTGTGGTAAGCTGCGTTTACAGTGCAGCTCCGCAACGTCCCACTGTCAGAGGAGTAGCTATGGGTGGGCAAGGGGGGACACATGGGCACAGCACTGTAAGGGGGCTCAGCACAGCCTCTGCACCTCCACATGGGTGAGAGGCGGATTGCTGGTTGCCCATAGTGCCCCTGCTTCTCTCCCTGCCTCTGCAGAGGAGTGCAGAAGTGTTAACAGCAGTAGAAAAAGTGGGACACGCTTGGCTATCTAAAGGGGGGCACATCTGGCTATCTAAAGGGGGGAACATCTGGCTATCTATAGGGGGGCACATTTGACTTTAAAGGAGGGTACATCTGAACAGGGGACAGGGGCACATCTAAATGGGGGAAGGGGGTAAATCTGGCTATCTAAACAGCATTTCTACATTTGACTCCACCCTTCACCACGTCCGCATTCTGATGTGTGGCCACGTACATTTTGTCCAGGTGTGGCGCACAAAAACTGTCTGCAGGTGATGGTAATTATGCATGTGTTTGTACCTTTAGCTAGCGAGATTTACAACCCCTCTCAGTATTACTGTTACAGTCTGACTGCAGTTTGCAGAGAAACTCACAGCCGCGGGTGTCTTCTGGTTGTCTTACGGAAGTCCGAATGCGGCTGTCTCTGAGTGTTCAGCGGAATTGGATGCGTGCTGCGGAAAACTGCAGCATGCCATCCATCAATTCCCTGGGTCGCATCGCATAACGATTGAAAATTCACATGCAATGTAAACTACTTCATTGAGATACATTAGCCACAGTTTGATGTGATGAGAATTCACAGCTAGTGGGAACAGGCCCTTAGGGCTGATTCAGGCACCCATTTGAAACGGCCCTTACAGTAAGAAAAAAAGGCACACAGCCTAGTTTTAAGCCAGATTGGGCCTGTATCTCATCATGTCAAATGTCACTCCATGTATCCCTTTAAAAAATCTAAAACAAAAGTTTGCTTTCCTAAAACAGAAAGAATTTGCGATAATTCAGGTTGGAGTGAGCTCGAGATGTCTCCCAGGCACCACTGCTGAATATATGCAAATTAACCATTGTACCCTTAGAAGCTAAACACACCTCCAGAACCGCTGGAATGCAATGATGTGTCAGCTTGTTAATATGTACAGAGCCATAATAATCCAAAAATCTGACTGGGTTTTTTGCATGCCAGTCCAATAACACATAAGTCTCACTTATGTTCTCCTGCTCAGGAAAAAAAACCTTATTAATCAGGATCATGGTTACACCTTTACTTAAAATACAGAAAACTGTAACAATGTTCTCAATAAAGTTACATGTAATTTATCATAAGGGATCTTTTTTTATTTTCCCACTGTAAAATCATTCTGTTATCCAGACTGTAGGGGGCACTCCCATCTCAAGTGAAGACAGGCTGCAGCCTCTCCTCCCTTTCCTGTAGCTTGATACTGCAGGTGTAAATAGTGTATTCATAAATGAGTCACTGTATGGGAAAAGTGCAGGCAGCTGGCACAAGAAGCTCAGGGCAAGGCAGGACAGGTTTAATATCATCTAAGAATAAGAATCATTCTTTTCCACAGTCTATTCATGAGCTCAGTGGGTTCTCAGAAGCTTCTATCTCAAATATAATGAATACATCACTAAACACTAAATAACTTTTAAAGTGGATTCTGATAAATTGTAACACAGTTACACTGTAATGCAGTTAATACTTGGTGCAAGAGTGTGCGCTGGAGAGAAAATCTAAATCATTTTCACTTGAATTTAGGCGTAATGCAATTTAGGGTCAGGGATTCAGCTGTGGGGATGGGCACTTGGCTATAGCATAGCTGAGGGGGTTACTATGGGATCTGCTGCAAAGATTGGATGTGGTGCTGGGTGCTCAGCTATAGTATAGCCAAGCACTGGGGGAGGTACTATGGGCTCTGGGGTTTCAGCTGCAGCAGACACTAAAGTAAGGGGGAAGGTTAATGTTAAGCATAGGTAGAGGGGAACATTAGTGTTAGGCGTAGGTAGGGGGAGGGTTAGTGTTAGGTGTAGGTGTGGGGATGGTTAGTGTTAGGTGTAGGTGGGGGGGATGGTTAGTGTTAGGTGTAGGTAGGGATAGGTTAATGTTAGGCATAGGTAGAGGGGAACATTAGTGTTAGGCGTAGGTAGGGGGAGGGTTAGTGTTAGGTGTAGGTGTGGGGGTGGTTAGTGTTAGGTGTAGGTGGGGGGGATGGTTAGTGTTAGGTGTAGGTAGGGATAGGTTAATGTTAGGCATAGGTAGGGGGGAAGATTAGTGTTAGGCGTAGGTATGGGGAGGGTTAGTGTTAGGTGTAGGTGTGGGGATGGTTAGTGTTAGGTGTAGGTGGGGGGGATGGTTAGTGTTAGGTGTAGGTAGGGGGGAGGTTAGTTTTAGGTGTAGGTAGGGATAGGTTAATGTTAGGCATAGGTAGGGGGGAAGATTAGTGTTAGGCGTAGGTACGGGGATTGTTAGTGTTAGGCGTAGGTGGGGGGATGGTTAGTGTTAGGCATAGGTTGGGGGATGGTTGGTGTAAGTGGAGGGGATTGTTAGTATTAGGTGTAGATATTGGAAAGTTAGTGTGAGGTATAGGATAGGGAAGCTGATTTACATTGTTTTTTTAATGCATTTTTTTGTAAGATATGTTCATTTGCCATGCACAAAGTTTTGAAAGTGTTGTGAATTTAGACCATTTCTGTATTATTCATGTTCTATTTACTACCCTGTTAGGTTTGCCAAACTGTCTTTCTGATGCTGCCTCATCGGACTGAACAGTAGTCTGTATTAAACACTGCCTCCCATTTAGGAGCTATTTTTCTTAACACAGGCTCTATGGTGAAATGTATGCTGTCCATATTACATAATTGATGGTGGGTAAAATGGAACAGCATAATTTTCACCATAGTACCCATTTAAATCCTACTTAATAGCGTCAGTTTAGCATGCATTTCTAGAACTGCACTACAGTTAAGAAACGTGCAGATCCATCCCTAAACTGATGCAGATTAAGTGCTTAAAGGACCACTGTCGCAAAAATCTTAAAATGTAAAATATAATGTAAACACATACAAATAAGAAGACTGTTTCTTCCTGAGTAAAATGAGCCATAGATTACTTCTATGTAGCTTCGCTCACAGTAGGTAGTAGAGATCTGACATTACCGATAGGTTTTAGGCTAGTCCATCTCTTTATAGAGGATTCTCAGCATGGCCTTTATTCTTTATAAAGACACTCCCTGAAAAAGAATTATACAAAGATGCTGGCCAGCCTCCCTGCTATCCGTACACTTTTTGACAGTTGGTTGGTGCAAGTGCTTTTGAAAATAAAGAATACCCTGAGAACCCCCCATGAGGAGATGGAGTAGTCCAAAATCTGTCGGTTCTGTCAGAATTCTAATGCTTTCTGTAAGTGACAGCAACATAGGAGAAAAGTAATTTATGGCTCATTTTACTCTGAAAGAAACATACTACTTTATATTTGTAAGTTTATATATATTTTAAATGTAATGATTTTCGTGATACTTTAATAGCACTTCTACAGATTGTGCAGGCTAGGCATGATTGTGAAGTACTCCTCTCCCCTGCTGAATTCCTCACTCAGAGCCGCCTGCTGCCGGGTGTCCTGTGAAGATTTTCTGTGCTTAACCCTTCCAGTGCTGGGCACTGATTCTCTTTGCTAGTCTCATAGTCTTCAGTTCTAATACATTTATATTATATATTTATTTACATTACATCTTGTCAGTGTTGTCAGTCAACCTAAAATAATGCACTGCACTGTCTGAAAAACCTTCCTAACTCCCTCTACTTTAGAACAGTTTAACCACTTTCCGACCGCGTCACGCCGATGGGCGTGGCCGCGGCGGCAGCCCCAGGACCGCCTAACGCCGATTGGCGTAAAGTCCTGGGGCTGTAATTTGCATGAGATCGCGCGCACGCTGCGTGCGCATCTCATGCTCGGAGGGCGGAGCTACGCCCCCTTTTCAGTCTCCGAGCGGCTATTGCCGCTCGGGAGACTGTTAGACGGCGATCACGCCGTCTATTTACACTGTGCAGCGCTGCGATCAGCAGCAGCGCTGCACTAGGGACAGCCGTGCGACACGGCTGTCCCCCTGGGGGACAAGAGAGCGATCGGCTCTCATAGGCAGAAGCCTATGACAGCCGATCGCCGTAATTGGCTGGCTGCGGGGAGGGAGGGAGAGGGTTTAAAGAAACAGGGATTTTTTTAAAACAAAAACGAACAATAATATTTATTATGAAAAAAACAAACATGGGGGGAGCGATCAGACCCCACCAGCAGAGAGCTCTGTTGGAGGGGAGAAAAGGGGGGGGGGAATCACTTGTGTGCAGTGTTGTGCGGCCCTGCAGCTTGGCCTTAAAGCTGCAGTGGCCAATTTTACTGAAAATGGCCTGGTCACTAGGGGGGTTTAGCCCTGCAGTCCTCAAGAGGTTAAGAAGGAAACGGCAGTATTTAGTGATTTCTAATGATGTCTGAGAAAGTTCTGCGTGGATTTCTAAAAACGTACCAATATTTTGTCTCAGACACTCTTGATAAATGTCCACCAGAAAGAGGTGAGAAATGATCACTGGATACTTTGTAATATATAAATATAGCAGTTATGCAACAAAATGTAATGTCAGCTTCATAGCAGATAAATTGTACTTTGGGAACCTTTAAAGAGAACCAGAGACGAAGCACCCTCATGTATTTTATTACATTTATCAGTGGGAACATGACAGTAAACACCTACCATGCTTTTAGTTTTATTGTTCTCTGCCTAATCTGTCTGTTATCAGCTGTGATAAGAATCCCTGACTAAGCATTCAGTCTAGGTTTGACCTGGAATCATTACAGCTGAGTCAGTCTTCTGTGGAGTCTTTTCAAGCCCAAGCCTGCCCCCTCCTGGCTCAGCTTTCCTGCTTTGCATACTTAGAGCTCTGATGACATGGGAGGGGCTGCTGCTGCCAAGAGAGAAGCTCTGAAACAGACAAGTGTATCTGTGTGCAGTGTGCAGCCAGTCATTATCTACTGTATGCAGTTTAATTTCTATGAGAGACACTTCCTACAGGCAGCCACACAGCATGCCAGAATAATAAAGTTGAAAGCACACAGATGAAAGGCTGCAGCAGCCCTGCTTGTCTATAGTCTCATAGAGCCTAGACAGCACATCCAGAACATCTTATAACCTGGAAGCAGAAGTGATATGAGCCGGCGACCATATTGGATTTTTCCTGGAGCAATAATGGATAAAAAAAACACTCAAAAAGGCACACCAGAGTGGCGAAATTATCAGAGCATTTATTCTTTACAAGCTATCAACTGATATGTTTATTTTGTGTGAATCGTTAATCTCTGGTTCCCTTTAAATTGTAAACAGACAATACACTTGCACAAAAAAGCAAATGTGATAACTGGGTATTAAAAAGTATGAAAACACATTTAAAAAAAATGTTATTTCACTTTAAGGTATTTCTGTCATATTTTTATACTAGGTTCATATTGATTATCCCTCTCACACAATTATTGCATTTTTCATTTCTTTACAAAATGTTATAAAGGGGAAGATTTACTCCTCTCTTCTGATCGCAATATTAATTCCTCTTTTGAGAATAGCACTGTAATTCCTAAACCTAAGTGCCTGAGCAGACCACTAAATTCTATCAATTTTACATAACTGACAGTCTCTCTTCCAGCTTCCAATAAAGAGCAGTATATTTCTGGTGAATTCATGTACCATAAATATACTGCACTTTTTCAGCTGGCCTGCGCTCCTGCCTGCCCAGAGAATTCCTAGCATTCTTGCTGTTTGTGAGGGTGAAAGTCAGTCTAAAGTGGATTTCTTCTGAGCTGGCAGCTTGGGGTAACGTTGGTGTTTTTCTTTTTTTTTCCCTTGGCTGCTTTCTGCCCTGCTTGCTCCAAACATAGAGGATTAGTAGCTGAGGCAGGAGGAGTAGAAGACAGTGTGTGTGGTCCCTCTGCATCCCTTCCCTGGTACCTCCTCCTGTCTCACAGGTCCAGCGCCCACCCTCACAGCTGAGCTAAGCTCATGTATGTTAACTCCTTGCTGACTGAGAAGCATACAAAATCATGTGCTGCTTTCTTTTTTTTCTTACTTCTTTACCTCACATTGATTTTTAGTTCTGTGTCCACATTGAACGGTGTGGTTACCATAACAAGCATAAGGTGTCTGTACACAGCTGTCACCTTGAAGATAGGACATCATATTGATAGTAATTTTAAAATGTATCCCCATTAATTTGTACTGGTTAATATTCTTTTGCAGTTTCATAAATTAATATGCCTCATGCCTGCCCTTTCACCTATTTATTCAGCGACACCAATGGCAAGAATCTAATGCTGGGTACACACACTGAGATTTTATGGTCGATTTACTGTCAGATCGATTATTTCCAACATGTCTGATTTGCTTTCCGATTGATTTCCGAGCATTTTCCGATCAATTTCCATTAACTTTAATAGGAAATCGGAAATCGATCGGAAAGCAAATCGGACATGTTGGAAATAATTGATCTGACAGTAAATCGACCATAAAATCTCATAGTGTGTACCCAGCATAAGTTTGGACTAATGAAGCAACAATTATCTCCTGAATAGTAAACAAAACCACAGTGTCACTACTGTCAAGCCAGACATCTGCACACCTCCCAACATTTTGAGATCAGAAAGAGGGACACATAAGCCACACCCCTGCCACACATCTAACCACACCCCTGACACACCCCTAATCACGCATACTATAAAAATTTCATAGGAAAAATATGTTGTTTTTTATTCAAACCACGCTGGTCCTTTCTATCCTGGCTAATTTTCCTTTATATTAAAGCGGTATTAAACCCTGACATAATATTCAATAAAAACATGTTTTCCTACTTTTTATATGCCATACGGTTATCATATTTGCTTTTGTGCATAAGTATTATTATTCATTTAGAAATTATACGTTCCCAAAGTACACTTTTTTTGCCCTGAGAGCTGACTTTGCATTTTATTTAGAACTGCTTTATTCATGTTCTAACTTAAACAGAAATACTTTCTAATTGACTTTGTTCAGCAGAGCCTGCAGTGTCAGAGAAGTATTTATCTCCATTCCTCACTTGATACAATTAGATACAAGATAACATTATCTAAGTTCAGATGTGTCCAGCTTTCCTAGCAGGGAACTTCTAAGTCCTGTGTGTAACCCTTTGAATGCTGTTCTAGTAAAAAAAAATATGCTGGTTGCATATAATATGCTGTAAATAATCTATTAGAGCAAAGAAGAAATGCAGGGTTATATTCCGCTTTAACATTTGAAAATAAGAAATATATCAATTTAGAGGATAGGAATAAAGTTTAGGGTCAATTAAACTAATTTTCAGTAGAAAAATACATCTATTTACATAGATCTGTATATCAGTCCTGAAAGAGGGACAAATGAGGGAGAAAGAGGGACAGAGGAACAGGGTCCCCAAAGAGGGACTGTCCCTCTAAAAGAGGGACAGTTGGTAGCTATGCATCTGGTAGGAATAAAACAGTTCTGACTTGTTACTTTAGCAGTGCTGGCAAAATGGGCCCCTAACGCACCTGGTAATTTGGGTGCCAAATGTGTAATGTGGGCGCCGGAGTGGGCCGGTACCAATTGTGTAATGTGGGTGCCAGAGTGGGCCGATACCGAATGTGTTATGTGGGCACTAGAGTGGGCCAGAGTTCTGCTATAGTATAGCTGTACTCTGGCTAGCAAATTTCATCTGAAAAGGGCGCTTGGCTATAGGATCCATTTACACTTGTCACTTAAAACAGAGCGGAACAGAACAAGAGCGGAATGCACGTTTGTATCCTGCATAATTTTTATGGAGTCCATAGATGCTGCAGTTGCTCATGGAATCTATACAAGCCCCCTAGGCTGTTTTCCCCCTCCATTCCGGATCTACTCACCTGTCTTCTGTGTCTTCTGCCACATTCAGGTTATCCACCACTGCTGGTAACGCTGCTGGGCTCAGGGACAAGCCCCAGTATATCTGTCGGAGTCCTGGCAGAAGCATATGGCTCCCATTGGATTGCACAAGACCAATGGGAATCCTCCCTAGCACCAGGAAGGATACTCATTGGTTCAAGGCGGACCATTTCTGGTCCATTTCTGAATGACATATCAGCCATTGCCATGACAACGCGTCTCTCTTCAAGGGTGAAGGCAGGTGGAGTGAGCTATAAGGAGAAGAGTGTATCTGTGTGGGTCTCGGGTGCTCCCTTCACTATGGAGAGGGTTAACCTTGACCTGTAGGAAAGGTGAGACCGGGAGCCCTTATGGTGCAGTATTGTTAGAATAAATTGGAGGTGTACATTTGTGAATAAGATATACTCACAAAGGTAGGTAGCAGTCCTGCAACCACCGTAAATGCCTGCGGAAAGATAACTGTCTCCGCTTGGTATCCCGGACCCTCTGGATCTGGGTGGTCGCTCTCCTCCTTTAGTCCTATTTCCCGGTAGATAATGTCACCCAGGGATAGGGATGACACCTCCAGGAGGTGTGGAGTATACAAGTGAAGCGCGTTGGTGGAGGCGCCCAAAAGTATGTTGTAGCAACAGCTAGATAATTTTACTCATAAAATTAGATAAATAAAAATAAATAAAAATATATGGTATGATGAGGAGGTCTCTTACCTCCAAAGAAGACTCACGTGGGTAGAAAAATGAGTCTTTATTAAAATAACTGTTATACAGTAGACAACGTGTTTCACGGGACTCAGCCCGCTTCCTCAGGTCAATAAAACAGATAACCTTAGCAATAGCCGTGCGGAGCTCGGGCGCATAGATTTTTTTTTTTTATCTATGCGCCCCGAGCTCCGCACGGCTATTGTTAAGGTTATCTGTTTTATTGACCTTAGGAAGCGGGCTGAGTCCCGTGAAACGCGTTGTCTACTGTATAACAGTTATTTTAATAAAGACTCATTTTTCTACCCACGTGAGTCTTCTTTTTCAACGCGGACATCCTCTACACACTACAGGCGAATGGGCATTGGCTAAGGAAACTGTGATATGCGATTTTAAACACCGGGACGCGTAAGTGCAATTGTAGATGCGCCCGGAACGTTTATGTGACAGGATTACGCTATGTTATGTTTTATGTTTTTTATGGAGCTGATTTTATGGAATTAAATGAAGATTTATGACGAATTGAGGTGATGTTATTGACTGGCAGTGGGCCAAAAGTGAAACTTCCACCTGCAATCTGAGGTGGGCTGCATCTGGTGAGCGTTTTGGCATATACCAGTTGGGGATTTTCACGGAATGAGCACTGAATGAGAGCACTATACACGGATGTGAAGTGTCACCCTGGTGGAGCTTGCATGCAAATTTAGAGACTTGTTTAATGGTATAGAACGGTATCACCCTATGTGAAGTTTTCATTGCAGGTTTGAAGGCACATATCTGCGGAGCGCAGCAGTGATTATACATGCAAGTTATTTTAATAAAGACTCCTTTTTCTACCCACGTGAGTCTTCTTTGGAGGTAAGAGACCTCCTCATCATACCATATATTTTTATTTATTTATTTTTATTTTTATTTATCTAATTTTATGAGTAAAATTATCTAGCTGTTGCTACAGCATACTTTTGGGCGCCTCCACCAACGTGCTTCACTTATAAGGAGAAGAGAGCTTCCTGTAACTCACCACCTTCTTGTATACAGGTACTGCACATGGACAAAGTTAATGCATCTATTTATTAAAAAATGTTGGTGGATAACTATGTTACATTAATACTTTTGTACCTAGCAAGAGGTACAAGAGTTTTCAATTTGCAGTTTCGTCCCACTTACATTTGACCATTTGAACTGGGCAGACACAGTTTACAGCTCAGGACTGAATCTCACTCCATAAACAGGTATAAATACCTGAACTGACATGTGACATGATGAGCTAAACATGGGTACACATAGAGCCTGCCTATGTTAACTTTATTTATTTTTGCTTTGCAAAAGTTAGTAGATTGGTGTTTTATGTAGGAAAATTAGACAAACTTCAGTCAAATGCAGCCCAGTCTCTACTAAAAATAAGTAAACAGAAACAAAACACTTTAATCTGTTTGTGCAAAAATCCTGATCACACCAGATTGCTGAAAATCTCAAAGTTGAATATTTCTTTTTGTTGAGAGTAGAATGAACTAGCTATTATGTCACACTCCCATGGCTGCTGTGCAAAGTTTAGGGATCACATTTAACCTTTCAAAGTCAAAATAAGAATTTGAGACACTAGTTCTTTATAGCACTGCTGCAACAAATAAAATTAATTATCTCTTTAGGTTATTTTCAGTTTAGGTTAATACAGTGCATTGGGAAAATATTCACAGCACATCACTTTTTCACATTTCGTTATGTTACAGCCTTACTCCAAAATGGATTGAATTCATTTTTTCCCCATAATGAAAATGTGAAAAAAAATTGCTTAAGATTTTTGCAAATGTTTGAAAAATAAAAAAATGAGTAAGCACATGTACTCACAGCCCTTGCCATGAAGCTGTACATTGAGCTCAGGTGCATCCAGTTTCCGCTGATCATCCTTGAGATGTGTCTAGGTTCTTGAGAATTGTCCAGCACTCACAATAGGATTGAACCTTATAGGATCTCAGGACTGCTACAGAAAATAAAGGGTATGATACCCCTTTGGAACATATGTAGGCAAAGGCTGGCACATCTTATGCAGTTCTTTGTTTCATAGAAAATGTATTCCCCTAAACAGTTTCCCTGTGTCTAGTGGTCCACCTCCCTCACCTATACAGTTCCCTGGTTTCTAGTGGTCCCCACTCTACCCTATACAGTTCCCTGGTGTTTAGTGCTTTTCCCCTACCTCCCCATATGGCTTCCCTGGTGATCTAGGGCTTCACTTCCAATATAGATTCCCTGGTGGTCTAGAGTGGGCCAAATATAATGTAAAGTGAGGAAACCAATTGGTTGCCAAATGTAATGGCTCTGAGGGCCAGATTTGGCCCATAGGCTGGAGTTTGACATGCATGAAATAGTGTAACTGAATGTAAATTTCATGCAAGTTCATTTTATCAATACTAAAGTTCAACCTATGTGTAGTCGAGGGTCTCCCTTAATTTTGAGGTGTCATTGGGGTCAGTTTAGCCCAGTTTAATATAATTTGGTAGTGCAGTTCGAATGCATGCACTGTGCCTTTAATTGCTGACAGGCTCCTGCAGACCATTTATAAGGTGGGTGCTGCTTGGAAGTGCTCTTTCCTACTGTGTTTTGTACTGTCACTTTGCCACCAGTTTACTCACAGTATTACTTTTACAGGGTTAGGTCCCCTAAATGATGCAAACCACAACAGTAAATAAGGATGATCAATGAGATCCAATCATTTCTCCTAACATTCAAATTTCATGTGAAGTATATGTAGCTTGGAGACCAATTTTTTATTGGTCCAAGGTGCATATAATTTACATTAAATTTTAATGCTAGGAGAAATTAGTTGCATCCCGTTGATCATCCCTAACTGTAAAAATAAGTACTTCTGTGATGCCTGGGGGTTATACTTTCTGACCACCCAGAGCAACAAGGTTAGTGGCTGAATAATGGAAGAGGCTACACAGGTTGCCCAGAGCAACTGCAGCTCTGGGCTTCTGATATCACTACAAATTAGACACAATGGCAGCGCAGTGCGATGTTGCGCTGCCTATGGTCTGAGTAACCAGACAAAGAACGAACAAACAGACTGACTTGACTGACTGACTGTTGCCCAAGGCGAATGCCGTCTGAGCCTCTGGCTAAGTAACAAGACAGATAACAGAAAGACAGACAGTGTTTGCAAGACTAAGCACTGCCCTAGCGATAGCAAGCATTCAGACAGGTAGAAGAAAGGACTATAGATTGGAGCGTAACTAGTAGCAACCGCAACTGACAGTCATGTCCACAGAAGCAGAGCAAGCTGGTTAACAACCAGTCACCAGCAAGCATCCACACAGGCAAGACTACAGGAAAGAACGTAACTAATAGCAACCGCAGCCTATAGTTACGTTCTCAGAAACTAGAGTAGCAGAAATACTACCAGTCACTAACGTGGTGATGGCAGAATCCAAGCTATCAGGATAGTGGACTTCACTGACCCACCGCGGATGCAGCGAACGTCCATTAGGCATGGAAACAAGGCAATACACAATAATACAGAAAAGTAACAAACGGCTCAACTAACGGATAAATATATATTAGCATGTCTGCATATATATTTATCAAGAAACTAGCTAAAGCACAAGTAATAAGGTCGCATAGAACTACAATAACAGATCTATACAGAGTAACAAAGTGCCCAGCAGACCAGCGTACTGACCGCTATGTCGGGCAGAGTCTGAAATTGGAGGCAGACTTTTATGCCGGCATCAGCCAATGGATGCAGGTATGCAAATTTTAACACAGCTGAATGGTAATCATTCAATCCTGAGCTGGCTTGATTACCATTTGCTAGCTGAAAGACTATCATAACAAATGCATGCAGTACTATGTAACAACTTGCATGTAGGAAATCCAGGGCTACCTGGCTGCAGCTCAACTGCCGCAAACCATAGGCGGAATCCTGACAGCATCCTGAACTGCTCTGAACTGCAGAGTGATTGCAAATGACAATAAGATTCACTGCGAATGTGGAACCGAATGCAAGCAGACAAGCCAGAACTGCCCAGTTGCAGCTCCACTGCAAGCAACAGAACATGCTACAGGAGAGATCCTGACAACTTCATATCCCCTCTTCAATTTATCTTCTACAAATTATTAGATTCCAAATTAAAATATAAAAATGTACCATTTTCTGAAAAATTAAAGTTACATCTATAATCGGAAAAGTTCCCTTTGTCCTACAGTTGGAAATGAGACACCATGCCGCAGTGGTGGGTCTACCCTGGTGTTCCTGGCAATTTGCTCAGAATCTGAGGATAGTTAACTAAGGAGTCCAAGTGCCAAAACTTACCAGACTGCTTTTCAAATCTAGGGAGAACACACAGTCTCTGGTTTTATAGACTTGCTTGGGTGTGGCTAGCACATTCTGGAACAGATAGTTGTTATTTTTAATCGTGTTGCGGGAACGTTCTTGGATGGCTTCAAATGAAGCCTGGAATTAAAATGACAATCAGGAGTACAGTAATCCAAAAAAAGAAGCCCTCATGTTTTATCACTTCAGGTAATGCTTTACTCACAAATTTTACTGGATGTTCTGTGTAAATGTTAAAATTTCACCTTAAAATGTAACATCTTCAAATGGACAAATTAAAATCTACTGGAAGTAGCTGCAAACTTACCTCTTGGGTGACAATTTGTGAGCTAATCAATAAACAATTTTTTTATGTTCACTCAGGTCTACTTCTTAAACAAACAATTGCCTGCATGATGCTGAGTTCCAACAGGTCTGAAGACATTCACCCACAAGCCTTCTAATAGATTCATTTTTCATACTTGAAATATTATTATTTTGAGAACTGTAGAGGTGCTAATATAAAATCCTTCATCACAGGAGAAACAGCTGTCTAATGGGAAGCCAACTGAACAATCATGCCTTGGAACAGTTGGTGCATAAACCTGCACTACAGAGACTACTATCATATATCATATAAAAAGACTAAAACTTAATTGCAAAACACAAACCTGTAGAATGGTCAGCCAGTGTCTGTACACAGATGTAAAGAAAGAATGAGATCTAGGCACTGCCTAGATATACTAACCTTTATTCCAGAACTTGCAAAACTTGCATATCAAAATGTGCACCAAGTGAGTGTGGAGATCAGTGAGTGGGTACTGAGGAAGGAGAGCCTGATGGCCATTTTACAAACATGATGCTCCTAAGGAGGCTAGGACATAGAAGCACCTTTCACACAAAACCGCTCTCAGGTCTCTAAGTCCTCAGCACCCACTCACTGATCTTCACACTCACTTGGTGTACATTTTTACATGCAAGTTCTATTATGAAGGTCAGTGCACTCAGGTTGCGCTTAGATGTCCTTCTTTCTATACAACGCCCACATTAGTCATTATTTTTGTGTAATTATCCTAGCCAGCTCTCATCTTCTGCCCCCTGCTGCCATGTTAAGTGGGTGCCCTGACTTCTTTTTTCTCTTTCACAAATAAGTGTACACAGGGCATGTGAGCTCCACTAACATGAGTCCCCCAGTTAGAGAAATTAAACTCTACACTTTTCAATACAGCTGGATTATAATCCAAAAGCCTTTTATTAATTGTAATAGTTTTAACATACCATTTATCCTACCATAGTTGTCTGATGAGCACTGCAGGCATGTTCTATGGTATCTGTTCTGAAATCAAACCATAGCTTGCATCATTCCTGAAAGAACTGTCACAAAACTTCTCATCCCATCTGCCCTATAGATTTATCTGGCTTGCATGTGGTTTTATTTTCTTGAACACAGTTCAGTCACGATGATCGAAAACTAAGACTTTGTAACAGACTAAAAGCAAGAAGTTTTGTATTAGGATGATACCATTTACTGGCTAACTTAAAATAATAAGCGTAAGCAAGCTTTTGGCTCTAAAGTCTTCATCAGGCTTCAATACTGTTTGCTTGCAAGCTGATGGAACAGACAGCTATATACATGCAACATCAAAAGGGGATACATAGATCTTTTTTTCAAGCAATCTAGGTATCCCCTTTTCATGTTGCATGTATACAGCAGTCTGTTTCATCAGCTTGCAAGCAAACAGGATTGAAGCCCGATGAAGGCTTCACAGCCAAAAGCTTGCTTACTCTTATTCTTTTAAGTTAGCCAATAAATGGTATCATCCTGATACAAAACTTCTTGCTTTTATGTAGGCTAACACGGTACAATACACTACTGCTACTAATAGACTAAAAGGAACATTTTCAGGAAGATCCCTCCAGGGCCTCCTGCTTGAACTTTGAGACCTGCTCATTTTTTAGGAAAATCCCTTCCGAAGGTCTTCTGATGCTACTCTAAGGCCACCATAACTTTAAGGAAGACCACTGTAGGAGCCCTCTGTCTTTGCTTTTACGTCAGGGTTATTATTTTTTTTTAAATAAATCCCTCCAAGGGCTTCTTACAGCTGCTAACAACTTTTTGGCCAACTACCAGTTTTGAAATGAGGGTCATGGGCAGCAAGAAAATGACAGATAATGCTGTTTGCTAAACTGGCACCATACTACTGAGCAAAAGCTTGTTACTATAATATGGTGGATATTTTGGGGTTTCATAATAGTTATGCTCTGTGCCAAGCAAAGCGTTTTTTTTAACATATTAAATAATGTATGCACTTACAGCATATGGTGATGTTGCTGAGAACCCCCTGAAATGACCCTTAATAATTCAATAAACAGTGTGAACATCATCAAGGTACCATACAAAGCTGTGAAATAACAATTTGCTTTGTTTCCACTGCTGCCTTCCAAGTTTCATAAAATGTCCCCACTCCAACTCTGAATACATTTTCCAGCTTTACATTTATTTATTTTTTTAAAATAGGAACATGTTCCTCAGACATGGGGGGTTCCCATGTCATTTTGTTTGGCTGCTGTACTTGTGTTCCACAGGTCAGAACAAACTACCAGAAATGTTCTCCATTAACTTGAGTGAGGTCTAAACTTGAGACCTTCAAAGTACAGAAAACTTTACTCAGTTCAGCTGAACAGCTGAGAAACCAGAGGCATATGCAAGTAACACTACCCAGGAATGCTTACAGTATACTGATTCTTCTAACCAAGAATTTCTAAGTACACAACCGAAAAAAATATAATAAAGAAATATAGCTTTCAAAAAAAGTCCTGGATTGTGCAGATGAAAATAAAGATGCGTGGTTTCAAATATGAGCTCATCATTGATGTGTATCTAGTCTAGTGTTGGACGATTGTCCTGCTTTTCCTTGTACATTTAGCAAAATCTTTCAAAATAGAATTGAAGCTTTCTTTTCAGTCATTAAAATGGCCAGGGTTTTGCCATGAATATTAATGGCAATATAAACAGCAGGAGACAGTCTATGGAAGGAATGCAAATTAACATCTTGTGCATGCTGGTCTAGAACAAGCCCCTAGTTGACATCAGTGAGATGACCCTCATCCTGATATTATTATTTAGTATTTATGTAGTGCTAACACCTTCCACAACTCTTTTACAGAGTATGGTGTATTTAGTCGTGTACACATATTCTGTAAGCATTGTATTAATGTAATACATATTTTCTACCTATTAGTTGTGTCTCAAACATGACTGGGCTACAAGCCATTATCACTGCTCCTCCTGCACTACTGTAGCAGATGAAAACAGAGCTTTAAAATGAAAATCTGCACTTACCTGGGGCTTCCTCCAGCCCCGTAACCGGGGAGGCCCCTCGGCGTCGTCTGGGTCCCCTTCCCTTCGTGGTCTCTATGGCAGCCCTGTTAGTAGGCTGGGGACTTCGGCTAAAGTCATGTGCAACTGCTGATGCATAAAGCAGCTGTTAAATTGTAATTTTACTGATACTAATGGCAGGGGGGCAGTGTGCGTTACTAGGGGTTACAATGCTAATGCACAGCACACTCGCAGCGTACCACATCACCATAGCAATATGCATGCCCCCCATGTAACATGCGTTGCACTAATAGGGTAACACACAGCCGCCCTCCCCGCCATAAGTATTAGTAAGACAGCAATTTTATCGCTTCATCAGGCATCAGACCCAAAGATTCTTCTAAATGTGTATCAGTTCTACACAAATCTTTTTATACTTTAATGTTATTAAAATGCTATTTCCATCTCAATTTGCAGCAATTTATAAAGTTTCCAACGTGGGCTGCAAGCACAAATTACATTTCTGTTGTCTTTGCAAAATCAGTGTTTCACTTTATTGTAGCGCATAATCATTTATACAAAAAACCTATTCTATCCTTCATAACTATGAGCGCAAAAATGCTTATCTTTCTAGTGTACAGTGTTTGGATTGGTCATTATGTAGGATGTTACTCAGCTGGCTTACAGTTGTCCTCTAAACATTTCTGTATTGTAAACAATTTCAGTCAGCTGAGGAAGCATTCAATCACAGAGATCCTAGTAGTAGTAGTTGCAGCAGCACGCAAGGGGTGACCTTTTGAGATTTGGTGATTGTTTGTACAATCATATGGAAAATGTATCTATTAACATAATATGCAAGTTTTTATTACAATAGATTTTTATATACTGCTTTATACTAAACTGCTTGTTTTGACATACCATACATATTACAAGCTACTGTAAAAAAAAAATTGAAAAAATAATATAATGTACATGAAAATGAAACCCCTCTTTACTTCACCTATATCTCTACTTCTCAGTCTAGCATCCAGGACTAGAAAACTACAGAACAATGTACAACTGGTCTATATTGCTCAACTGCAAATTATTTTATTTATTGTTTTAGCAAATTCAACATTATGCACATACATACAAATCTATGGACAACTATTTATGCGGAGGTCCAGAAAAATATGGCATTTCTGCCATGATGATTCCTGTAATCAGTGGCTGTTACTGCTGCTGGCGCAGTGGTGGCTGCTAATTAGTGGCTCTTAATACTGCTGGCACAGTGGCGACTGCTAATCAGTGGCTACTGCTGCAGTTGGCATAGTGGCAGCTGCTAAAAAGAGGTGTTTTGTGCTACTGGCACAGTGGTGGCTGCTAATCAGTGGCTTTCAGTGCTGGTGGCTCAGCGGCCACTGAGGTTGTTGCAGTGGTGGCTGATGCTGGCGCAGTGGTGACTGCTTTCAGTACTGTTGACTCAGTGGCCACTAGAAAATGCTTGGCTGGCCGCAGATGGCCAACGGGCTGGACTTTGGACACCCCTGCCCTAGTGTATCTTTTCTCTGCTGTGCCTATTCTGCCTAATGAACTTGTGCCTGTATTGCTGGATGTTATTAGATAATAAAGTGGTGGGGGACATGTTGATTGCTTATTTGGAGAGCCATCGTGATAACTGAACATCAGGAGAGACCTTTGCTTAGCAAAGTTCCTCTTACACATGCTGTTTGCATATTTCACAAGTTTGTCCCAGAATGTTTGAATTTTAACCACTTAATCAAGTCAGCATCCTTAAAAAGAAACCGTGACCAAGAATTAAACTTTATCCCAATCAGTAGCTGATACCCCCTTTTACATGAGAAATCTATTCCTTTTCACAACCGGATCATCAGGGGGGCTCTGTATGGTTGATATTGTGGTGTAACCTCTCCCACAGGAAACTGTGAGGACCATGGTCCCGGCAGTTTCCTGTCTGTGAACGTCGTTGCATTGTGGGGAAATAACTGTTTTTTGGCAGTTTCCAACTGCCAAAAAAACAAGCAGCAGCTACTTCCAATGACATCACCTGCCAGCAGTAAAAATGTCACCAAGTGATACATGTCCAAATGTAAATCAGGGAGAGGAAAGCTTTTACAATGGGCAAACACTGACTAAATCATTTATACATAATTATTTAAAAAATAAGCACTTTTTATTACATTATTTTCACTGAAGTTCTTCTTTTAGGCTACTTTCACAGTAGGACGTTGCGTTTGATGCGACGTTAAGGTCGCACAAAGCAGTCCTAACGCAACACATTTACACTTTCACAGTTCAACGTTAAAGTCGCACGTTAGAAAATGTATTTACTATGGAACGAAAACGGCGCATACGGAACATTGTAAAAAAGGAAAAAAAAACCATTACTGAGCATGTGCAACACAAGTGACGCAGCAGATTAATTGCTAAACGCACAGCATGCAGCACTTTCTAATAACGCTACAAGTTACACACTAACGCAATGTGTGCACTGTGAATGTCGCACAGACTTTGCATTGCTGTGCGTTACTCTGCGTTAAAGTATTTTATAACGTGCGACTTTAACGTCGCACTGTGAAAGAGCCCTCAACCTACATTTTGGACACCAAGGGCCATATGCAATTCTCCTTTTCACCTGAGTTTTCACCTAGGAGATAATTTTTCATATTTGATTTTAAATAACTTTCCAGTACTTTTCAACTAAAAAAGTACCAAAAAATTGGTGAAAAAGTACTATCAAAATTATTTTAAGCATTTTCTTGCCTTCTGGAGGCTTTAAAGGCATTTTATTGACAAGTATAAAAATATCACCTAGGAGAAAACTCAAGAGAAAAAAATGAATTGCATATGGGCCCAAAAGAGCTGTAGGCTGGTGGTAGTTTCCTATACTTTATGTTGAAGGTATATTTGGCCCTATGTATGAATAGTAAATGAGAAGACCTCCATTTCTCATCTTTTATGACTTTCCTAATTCCTATATTGCCTTGCAGTATTTTTTCACCTCTCCTCTCCTCCAGTTTATGAGAATCAAGATCTCTCAAGTTCTTCTAAAATTCCACCAATTACCTGCTAGGTGTCTCCATTAAGCACAAAGTGTCCAGACTGCTTCCATGGATAAAATCACCATCTCTTTATTAGAACATCAATAGAAAAGTAGCAAAAAGGTATGACAGCTGACACGTTTCTGACCCACTGGGCCCTTGGTCATAGCTAGAATGACAACTCACTCTCCCACCTGCCCCACTTAAATAGGTGTTGGCAGTACTTAAAGGAAACTCTCCTATTATGAAAGGGATTTAAAAAACATTATACCTTGAACTTCCCTATGTAGTGACACATGACAGAAAGTCCAGACAGATGAGGGCCTAAACTACTATACTAAAGTGTATGTATAGTCTGGACATCACATGAATCTGAGGGAAAGTGGGAAAAGAAGAGGAAAAGGGAAAAGATCAGGATGATGAAAATGACCTCACATTAGCACCAGAGAGACCTGGAAGTACACCAATAACCCTTCCAAGGAGATTATACAAAAAGACCAGGTAGAGGTGCCTGGGCTTAAAGGGATCTGAGCAGCTCCTGGCTTCAAATAGCTGAAAGGGCTGCCATGTTTCAGAAGTTCAATGGCCTGCTGCTTTTACACTGCAATTATCCAGGCTAGGTGTGAAATTCTTCAAGTGTGGCTAATGTTATCCTTTTGAAGTACAATGGAGAAGACTCAGGGTTTGTTTGTGGTCAATTAAGTCTAATGAGGTGATTTCTTATCAGCCTTCCATCATCTGTTGATCTACGGTCCGCAGTCCTTTCACGGACGGAAGAGGTGCCTATTTTAACCCTTAAATGTAAAAATATGAGGTAAAATGAAAGGTTTTGTTAATAATAAACCACAGTTTTAGAATGCATTCTTAATTTGCTATAGAACTGCCCTGGGTGTTAAAAATGGTGCTCGGTTCACTTTAATAGTTCATAAAACTTTGTTGGCGTCATGATATTTCTAGCTGACTTAAAGGGATACTGTAGGGGGGTCGGGGGAAAATGAGTTGAACTTACCCGGGGCTTCTGATGGTCCCCCGCAGGCATCCTGTGCCCACGCAGCCACTCACCGATGCTCTGGTCCCACCTCCAGTTCACTTCTGGAATTTCTGACTTTAAAGTCAGAAAACCCCTGCGCCTGCGTTGCTGTGTCCTCGCTTCCCCTGATGTCACCAGGAGCGTACTGTGCAGGCACAGACCATACTGGGCTTGTGCTATACACTCCTGGTGACATCAGCGGGAACGAGGACACGGCAACGCAGGCACAGGGGTTTTCTGACTTTAAAGTCGGAAATTCCAGAAGTGAGCCAGAGGCGGGGCCGGAGCATCGGTGAGTGGCTGCGCGGGCACAGGATGTCTGCGGGGGACCATTACAAGCCACGGGTAAGTTCAACTCATTTTCCCCCGACCCCCCTACAGTATTCCTTTAAGATGGTGGGAAACCATGGATTGCATTTGTGCAAATGGAAAAAAATCTCCCAAATTAAATACATATTTTTGTGTTCAGGGAAAGAGAGCCATTTGTCCTCCTGGATATTGAACAGATTACTGAACTCACGCATCCGTGCTGTGTTCAAGTAAGTCACTATTTGTATTCCAATCATGTGCGTTGCACATCAGGGCCGCAAGGCTATAGCCTCTCAGAGAAGGCACAAGTTGAATCTCCCAAACATTTGGGGAGACACAACTTTCTCAAAGTTGCACTGATTTTTTTTATTTCCAAATGAATCTGGACCAGGCATCTGGAGTGGGTACAGAGATCTTCCAACCCCACCTCTTCTTCTTGGCATCTGTGTACAAGTGCTGATGTAATGCGCATGCACGAGTATGGTCTGTGCATGCGCAGCAGCATGCCCTTGTGGAGTATGGTTAGAGGGCCATAGCCCTGGAAAGATGGGACACTGGATTATTGGAGAAGTCTCTACTGAGGTCTCTGTTTTATTTGTGTTTTCTCCATTTCAAGCGTACAGCTTGAAGACAAAAGTATAACCCCCGTAATCTCAGCCTGCTCAGCTAGAATAAAACTATAGTATGTGGCTCACGTTCTAAGCTACAGTATTAATGTAATCATAGTAAATTCTGTAAAAGCTGTCATTGTTCATTACTGGACAGGGTGGAGCATCACAGCATAGTGGAGACAGTTACTGGAAGAATTTGTATGACTGCTTTGCAGCAAGACTCTTGACATGATACAGCTGCTGAATCTCTTCTGTTTGGAAATCTTCCGTTTAACACTGTATACCAGCTACAAGCTTGTGCAGGTGGGTAAGATATTTTTAGGCCTTATAACTCAATGGTTTCCTGGAGCAAGGCAGGAATGTTTGCGGAGGCCAAGCAGATACTCTGCCAGGAGTGTGAAGAACTAGCACATCCGGTTATCTATTTCATTTTCTTTGCTTACTTGTTAATATTATTAACTAGCTGATGACCCGGCGTTGCCTGGGTATATATTTGGCTGGTGTCGGCTCTGCCCACTTTTTCTAAACCTAACACACAAAGACTCACTGACCAAGTTTGTGAGCTTTGGCATCAATAATTTGTATATTGCCATAGAAATTAAATAAATCAGACTGGCGGTTTGTGGCTCCGGCCCTCTCCAGCATTTGAACCCCAGCCACCCAATGACCAACTGTAGCAGGTTTGAGGCATATGCTATTAACAGTGTAAAAATGGCTATTATAGGCTCCACTCACTTCCCTGAATATTAATCTCAGTCACCCAGTGACCATCTGGGCAAAGTTTGAGAACCCTGCCATTAACAGTGTAAGAATGGCTGCGGTTTATATTTGACCAGTGAAATTTGCTTTTGGCTCTGCCCACTTTTTGTAACCTGGACACACAGTCACTCAATGACCAAGTTTGTGAGCTTTCGGGTCCTTGGCATCATTTAAAACAAATCTGATTGGCTGTTTGTGGCTCTACCCCCTTTTCTGAATTTGAAGCCCAGTGACCCAATGATCAACTGTACCAGGTTTGAGGCTTGTGTCATTAACAGTGCAAGAATGGAAGCAATTTTTAATATTCCCCTTGAAAATCAACAGGTGAATATTGATTGGCTTTCTTAGGCTCTACCCACTTTTCTGAATATTAATCCCAGTCACCCAGTAACCAACTGTGCAAAGTTTGAGAATCCTGCCATTGAAGGGGCAGTTTAGTAAAAATTATTATTTACCATTAATCACATATCAGTTATTTAAAATAAAGAGCATATGTTTCTCCATAGACCTTGTGTCTAAAAAGTAGATGATATCACTTAATTCTGCTTTCCAGAGAGCTGAGCTTTTTAATTAGCATACTATGCGATGGACTTCACTGATACCAGGTACTCCAGCTGATTTATAACCTGACTCACACCCTACAGAGAGCTGCTGTTCTCACATGTAACTAGCTAAGTAAAGACTCCTCCAAGAGAAGAGACCCAGCACCGTCTTCAAGTGTATTATAAGCTCTTTTATTTATTTAAGGCATCAAAAAGACAAAAAGGGCAAGTCTGTGCGACGTTTCGAGAGGCGACTCCTCTCTTTCTCAAGCTGACAAGCCCTCTGAATACATAAGACACAATCAGCCTTAAATAGTCCTTGCTCCACTAGGGAGCCAATCAAAATGGTCTGGACGCCCTGTCATCAACCAATTAGGTTAAGTTCCTGCTTGCAGGCCCTCCCATCTGGTGGAGGACCTGATGGGGAACTACATCTATTTATACACTCCAATCATTTTAAAATGGCCGCTAGAGGGCCGACCAATGGGGGTAGAGCATGTTCTGAATGGAAAAAACGTCATTCAACCGTCATGCGGAAATCCGCATTGAAAATCCGCATGTGGTTGCGTTCAATGCGTATGCGTAAAAACGTACGCGTAAAACCATATTCCAATACTATGACCACGCGGAAATCCGCATTGGATATCCGCATATGGTTAAAATTAATGCGTATGCGTAAAAACGTACGCGTAAACACCCGGAAGCAAAAAATCGTCTAAACCATAGACGTTTCAATCCAATCGCCTATACCGGTTACGCATAAAATTGATCTATACCGATTGAAAAATGTACATGCTCCTAACCCTAATAGGAATGAGTGTCAACAATATATAATATATGATAAGAGAAATCTGAAAAAAATATAAAAAGGAAAAAATGACAAAACTCACGCTAGGTGTCTGGCGGCCACCCACAGCGGCGGCCAGACACCGAACGTCACAAAAAATGAATATAAACCACATCTCACCCTCCCAGACTGGCGTCCGTCTTAATTGCGGCGGCCAGTCTGGGCTAGCGAGAACAAAATTACCAATTCTGTCCCGACTGGCGTCCATCCCTGGCGGCCACTCGGGAAAGAAACAGGCAAAAAAATCAAAAAATATATGCTTTGAAGGCCAGCCCGGACTGGCGGCCACATATCAGTGGCGGCCAGTCCAGGAGAGCCAACAAATCAACATAGTCAATAAATATATTTTTTTCAAAACAAATAATAAGTTTTGCTATAAGCTCCTCTCCCCCCCGGCCGGCGGCCACCAATTGTGGCCGCAGGTCGGGAAGGATCGGGAAAAAAAGAAAACAGAACCAACCCAAAAAGGAGACTCCAGGCGTCCAGACCAAACAATAAACAACAAGACATCTATCTATAAACACATGGACCCAACTCGCACTCCTGGTTAAGACCCCCTGGACCAAGGGCATCCAGCTTCCTAATCCAAAACAACTCCCGTCTCAATAATAATTTGACCCTATCACCCCCCCTGCGTGGTGGGGGGACAGAGTCAATCACCTGGACCCTCAACTGGCTAACACTATGGCGACAGGCAGAAAAATGGCTAGCAACCGCTTGTTCAGATGTGCCCGAGCGGATAGCTGACTTATGCGCAGAGATGCGCATTTTAAGTATCTGTGTGGTCATCCCCACATAAATCAATCCGCAAGGGCAGCGAAGAAGATATACAACATATGCAGAGTCACATGTGTAATAACCATTAATTGAAAAACGTTTCCCTGTAGTAGGGTGTGTAAAAGTATCTCCTTTAACAATGGAATTACACATATGACACGACAAACAGGGAAAAGTCCCTTTTCTTGTAGTAGTTAAATTGGCAGTTCGAGAGCCAATATCTGCCCTCACCAAAGTGTCACCAACTGTAGGAGCCCGTCTATATGACATAAGTGGATATTCCTGAAATTCCTTAACCTGTGGAAAACCTTGTTTTAATAAAGGCCAATGTTTCCTAACAATTTTCTCAATTTGTTTGGAATTGGTTGAAAAAGTAGTGACCAGAGGAATCCGATCGATCTGTCTGGAGCGTGATCTTTTAAAAAGATCTAAAAGATCACGCTCCAGACAGATCGATCGGATTCCTCTGGTCACTACTTTTTCAACCAATTCCAAACAAATTGAGAAAATTGTTAGGAAACATTGGCCTTTATTAAAACAAGGTTTTCCACAGGTTAAGGAATTTCAGGAATATCCACTTATGTCATATAGACGGGCTCCTACAGTTGGTGACACTTTGGTGAGGGCAGATATTGGCTCTCGAACTGCCAATTTAACTACTACAAGAAAAGGGACTTTTCCCTGTTTGTCGTGTCATATGTGTAATTCCATTGTTAAAGGAGATACTTTTACACACCCTACTACAGGGAAACGTTTTTCTATTAATGGTTATTACACATGTGACTCTGCATATGTTGTATATCTTCTTCGCTGCCCTTGCGGATTGATTTATGTGGGGATGACCACACAGATACTTAAAATGCGCATCTCTGCGCATAAGTCAGCTATCCGCTCGGGCACATCTGAACAAGCGGTTGCTAGCCATTTTTCTGCCTGTCGCCATAGTGTTAGCCAGTTGAGGGTCCAGGTGATTGACTCTGTCCCCCCACCACGCAGGGGGGGTGATAGGGTCAAATTATTATTGAGACGGGAGTTGTTTTGGATTAGGAAGCTGGATGCCCTTGGTCCAGGGGGTCTTAACCAGGAGTGCGAGTTGGGTCCATGTGTTTATAGATAGATGTCTTGTTGTTTATTGTTTGGTCTGGACGCCTGGAGTCTCCTTTTTGGGTTGGTTCTGTTTTCTTTTTTTCCCGATCCTTCCCGACCTGCGGCCACAATTGGTGGCCGCCGGCCGGGGGGGAGAGGAGCTTATAGCAAAACTTATTATTTGTTTTGAAAAAAATATATTTATTGACTATGTTGATTTGTTGGCTCTCCTGGACTGGCCGCCACTGATATGTGGCCGCCAGTCCGGGCTGGCCTTCAAAGCATATATTTTTTGATTTTTTTGCCTGTTTCTTTCCCGAGTGGCCGCCAGGGATGGACGCCAGTCGGGACAGAATTGGTAATTTTGTTCTCGCTAGCCCAGACTGGCCGCCGCAATTAAGACGGACGCCAGTCTGGGAGGGTGAGATGTGGTTTATATTCATTTTTTGTGACGTTCGGTGTCTGGCCGCCGCTGTGGGTGGCCGCCAGACACCTAGCGTGAGTTTTGTCATTTTTTCCTTTTTATATTTTTTTCAGATTTCTCTTATCATATATTATATATTGTTGACACTCATTCCTATTAGGGTTAGGAGCATGTACATTTTTCAATCGGTATAGATCAATTTTATGCGTAACCGGTATAGGCGATTGGATTGAAACGTCTATGGTTTAGACGATTTTTTGCTTCCGGGTGTTTACGCGTACGTTTTTACGCATACGCATTAATTTTAACCATATGCGGATATCCAATGCGGATTTCCGCGTGGTCATAGTATTGGAATATGGTTTTACGCGTACGTTTTTACGCATACGCATTGAACGCAACCACATGCGGATTTTCAATGCGGATTTCCGCATGACGGTTGAATGACGTTTTTTCCATTCAGAACATGCTCTACCCCCATTGGTCGGCCCTCTAGCGGCCATTTTAAAATGATTGGAGTGTATAAATAGATGTAGTTCCCCATCAGGTCCTCCACCAGATGGGAGGGCCTGCAAGCAGGAACTTAACCTAATTGGTTGATGACAGGGCGTCCAGACCATTTTGATTGGCTCCCTAGTGGAGCAAGGACTATTTAAGGCTGATTGTGTCTTATGTATTCAGAGGGCTTGTCAGCTTGAGAAAGAGAGGAGTCGCCTCTCGAAACGTCGCACAGACTTGCCCTTTTTGTCTTTTTGATGCCTTAAATAAATAAAAGAGCTTATAATACACTTGAAGACGGTGCTGGGTCTCTTCTCTTGGAGTTCCTGCTTGCTGTTCCTGGAGACAGAGGGACAACGACCAATAGCACGTCGCATCTAGATGGTTGGGTGCTGCCTGTAACCACTTGTTCACCACTAGCTAAGTAAATAGATAAAGCAGGCTGCTAATTAGTTACATACATATCAGCCTGTTTGTTTATTTACTTAGCTAGTTACAGAGAACAGCATGGCTATCTGTAGTGTGTGAGTCAGCGTTATAATCAGCTGGAGTGTCTGGTATCAGTGAAGTCCATAAGTCGCATAGTATGCTAATTAAGGAGCTCAGCTCTCTAGAAAACAGAATTAAGTGATATCATCTACTTTTTTTTAACACAAGGTCTATGAAGAAACATATGCTCTTTATTTTAAATAACTGATATGTGATTAATGGTAAATAATAATTTTCACTAAACTGCCCCTTTAACAGTGAAGAAGGGCTGCAGTTAACATTTTCCCAGGGAAATCTGTTTTTGACTCCACCCAGTTTTTGTAACCTTGACACATAGTCACTCAATGACCAAATTTGTGAGCTTTAAGGCTCCTGGCATCAAAAATGTGTGAATGGAAGCAGTTTATCCAGCAAAGAAATCTGATAGGCTGTTTGTGGCCCCGCCCCTTTAGTGAATTTTGACCCCAGTCACCCAATGACCGATTGTAGCAGGTTTGAAGCCTCTGCCATAAACAGTGTAAGAATGGCAGCAGTTTAAATATTCCCCTTGAAAATCAATAGGTGAATTTTGATTGGCTGTTGTAGGCTCCACCCACTTTCCTGAATCTTAATCTCAGTCACCCAGTGACCAAGTGTGCCAAGTTTGAGAACCCTGCCAACAGTCTAAAAATGGCTGCAGTGTACATTTTCCCATAAAAAATGAATGGCTGAAATTTGATTGGCTCTTTTATGCTCCGCCCACTTTTCCTGGATTTGTAACGTCGGCCACCAAGTGACCAACTGTGCCAAGTGTGGGGACTCTGGCGTGATTACTGTGAGAATGGCAGCCTTTTACATTTTTTCCATTGACATTAATAGGTGGAATCTGATTTGCTGTTTGTAGCTCCGCCCAGGTGTGCAGGGGAGACGCGAGACCCCCAGAACATATCATCCCAGGTAGTAAGTGATCTGTATACTAAGTTTCGTTCAAATCGGTAAAGGCGTTTTCAAGTGATCGCGGCACATACAGTACATACATACACACACACATACATACAGTGGCTTGCAAAAGTATTCGGCCCCCTTGAAGTTTTCCACATTTTGCCACATTACTGCCACAAACATGAATCAATTTTATTGGAATTCCACATGAAAGACCAATACAAAGTGGTGTACACGTGAGAAGTGGAACGACAATCATACATGATTCCAAACATTTTTTACAAATAAATAGCTGCAAAGTGGGGTGTGCATAATTATTCAGCCCAGAGTCAATACTTTGTAGAACCACCTTTTGCTGCAATTACAGCTGCCAGTCTTTTAGGATATGTCTCTACCAGCTTTGCACATCTAGAGAATGAAATCCTTGCCCATTCTTCTTTGCAAAACAGCTCCAGCTCAGTCAGATTAGATGGACAGCGTTTGTGAACAGCAGTTTTCAGATCTTGCCACAGATTCTCGATTGGATTTAGATCTGGACCTTGTCTGGGCCATTCTAACACATGGATATGTTTTGTTTTAAACCATTCCATTGTTGCCCTGGCTTTATGTCGTTGTCCTGCTAGAAGGTGAACCTCCACCCCAGTCTCAAGTCTTTTGCAGACTCCAAGAGGTTTTCTTCCAAGATTGCCCTGTATTTGGCTCCATCCATCTTCCCATCAACTCTGACCAGCTTCCCTGTCCCTGCTGAAGAGAAGCACCCCAGAGCATGATGCTGCCACCACCATATTTGACAGTGGGGATGGTGTGTTCAGAGTGATGTGCAGTGTTAATTTTCCGCCACACATAGCGTTTTGCATTTTGGCCAAAAAGTACAATTTTGGTCTCATCTGACCAGAGCACCTTCTTCCACATGTTTGCTGTGTCCCCCACATGGCTTGTGGGAAACTGCAAACGGGACTTCTTATGCTTTTCTGTTAACAATGGCTTTCCTCTTGCCACTCTTCCATAAAGGCCAACTTTGTGCAGTGCACGACTAATAGTTGTTCTATGGACAGATTCCCCCACCTGAGCTGTAGATCTCTGCAGCTCGTCCAGAGTCACCATGGGCCTCTTGATTGCATTTCTGATCAGCGCTCTCCTTGTTCGGCCTGTGAGTTTAGGTGGACGGCGTTGTCTTGGTAGGTTTACAGTTGTGCCATACTCTTACCATTTCTGAATGATCGTTTGAACAGTGCTCCGTGGGATGTTCAAGGCTTTGGAAATCTTTTTGTAGCCTAAGCCTGCTTTAACCACTTGCCGACCGCACGCTTATACCGTGCGTCGGCAAAGTGGCAGCTGCAGGACCAGCGACGCAGTATTGCGTCGCCAGCTGCAGGCTGATGAATCAGGAAGCAGCCGCTCGCGCGAGCGGCTGCTTCCTGTCAAATCACGGCGGGGGGCTCCGTGAATAGCCTGCGGGCCGCCGATGGCGGCTCGCAGGCTAAATGTAAACACAAGCGGAAATAATCCGCTTTGTTTACATTTGTACGGCGCTGCTGCGCAGCAGCGCCGTAAGGCAGATCGGCGATCCCCGGCCAATCAGCGGCCGGGGATCGCCGCCATGTGACAGGGGACGTCCTGTCACTGGCTGCACAGGACGGATAGCGTCCTGTGCAGCCTCGATCACCGGGGGGGGGGGGGGGAACAGGTAGGAGAGGGAGGGGGGAATTTCGCCGCGGAGGGGGGCTTTGAGGTGCCCCCCCCGCCAGCCACACGCAGGCAGAAGAGATCAGACCCCCCCTGCACATCATCCCCATAGGGGGAAAAAAAGGGGGGCAATCTGATCTCTCTGCCTGCACCCTGATCTGTGCTGGGGGCTGTAGAGCCCACCCAGCACAGATCACTAAAAACCACGCTGGTCCTTAAGGGGGGGTAAAGGGTGGGTCATCAAGTGGTTAAATTTCTCAATAACTTTATCCCTGATCTGTCTGGTGTGTTCTTTGGACTTCACGGTGTTGTTGCTCCCAATATTCTATTAGACAACCTCTGAGGCCGTCACAGAGCAGCTGTATTTGTACTAACATTAGATTACACACAGGTGCACTCTATTTAGTCATTAGCACTCATCAGGCAATGTCTATGGGCAACTGACTGCACTCAGACCAAAGGGGGCTGAATAATTATGCACACCCCACTTTGCAGTTATTTATTTGTAAAAAAATGTTTGGAATCATGTATGATTTTCGTTCCACTTTGTATTAGTCTTTCATGTGAAATTCCAATAAAATTGATTCATGTTTGTGGCAGTAATATGACAAAATGTGGAAAACTTCAAAGGGGCCAAATACTTTTGCAAGCCACTGTAGGTCCTTCTTAAAAAATTAGCATATTGTGATAAAGTTCATTATTTTCTGTAATGTACTGATAAACATTAGACTTTTATATATTTTAAGATCATTACACACAACTGAAGTAGTTCAAGCCTTTTATTGTTTTTTTTTTTTTTTGTAACACTATTTTTATTGTTTGAATTTTAAGGAATAGCATAGGATCACATCATCCAGCTATCGTAATCATTCAAATACAGTACATCGAATATATACTTAGGTAAGGCAATAATAAGTAGCATTTGGTTGGTTCAACAAATATCAACTTGGGTAAACAGGATGATGTCATAAGGATATTAAGATTAGCCTTATCTTCGGTGTAACATATTAGACTCTGATAGGTTCCTTTTTATGAAAGTGGAATAAAACATCATGTGCCTATCGTATAATTCTACTATAGTCTAGGAAGGTAGGGAACATAAGCCTATAGGAGGGGGGGGGGGAATTGTGAGTCACAGTGGTCAGATAGTCACCTAGATCAGCTAGTAAAGGTCAACGGGAGTGAGAAGGGTCTTAAAGTTGTATGCATAGTATAAGAAAGGTATATCTTTACATTATTTGCTAAGCCTTTTATTGTTTTAATATTGATGATTTTGGCATACAGCTCATTAAAAATTTAAAATTCCTATCTCAAAAAATTTGCATATTTCATCCGAAAAAGTGTTTTTTTTAACAAGTGTTTTTAAAACAAAAAAAAAAATCAACCTTTAAATAATTATGTTCAGGTATGCACTCAATACTTGGTCGGGAATCCTTTTGCAGAAATGACTGCTTCAATGCGGCGTGGCATGGAGGCAATCAGCCTGTGGCACTGCTCAGGTGTTATGGAGGCCCAGGATGCTTCGATAGCATGGACCTGTAAACTATGTAGACCTGTAGATCTATGTGCCTTTCTCCTAGCAGAGTAAACCAGTAGACACCTTCTAGTTTACTCAGCTATGCATCTAGAAATGTAGGCTGTTTTAGAATGAATTATCTTTGCTACTGAAAATTATAGAGGCGCCTTGAAATAAATGTATGGTTTTATTAGGCAAGTCATTACAATATTATAAAACATTATCTTCTACAATTGTCAGATTTAAGATAAATGAAATGAATAATGTGCTAATTACTTGACTTACTATGATGTGATAAACAGCTACTGGCAGGCACTGAGGCTTGTGCAACAAAAAATAGTTTAGCCACTGGGTGCATATATAGGTCAATATAAATTCACATGCCACTGGTCCCAACAGGGGTTTTAAGCTGAGTATGTGAAGTCATGTATGCCTCATCATTCTTAGGCAGGCAGCTCTTAGTGTAGTCTACTGCGTGATGCTGCAGAAAATAGTGCCTCCAACAAACTACCAGCAGCAACTTGACATAAATGTATCATACCGCATAGTAAGGCGGTATTCCCTGAAGGCCTGTTTTTGGCAGTACGGGCTGCACCTCAATGCTGACGCCAAAATACAGTGTGAAAACGGCCTCAATATCAGCCATACAGACCCCCCTGATGAACTATTTGAGTAAAGGTAAAGATTTCTCATGGTAAAGGAGTATCAGCTACTGATTGGAATGAAGTTCAATTCTTCTTTAAAGAGAGCCCAAGGTGGGCACATAAAATAAAAAAAAGCTATGCTACCTGACCCGGGGGCAGGGCGGATCAGGGAGCCGCCATCCCCACCGCTCTGATGGCCTGCTAGGGCTCACTTTCGTGACCTCTGGGGTCACGCGCTGGAAAGAGAGAGATTCTCTCTCAGTGTGCAGGGAGGTGGGGGAGCGGCACAGGGCTTAGCCAGGGAGAGACAGCTGCCCAATAGCAGCTGGAGAAAGCCTGCAAGAACACCCCAGTGGGCTCTTTGAGCAGGGAATCCCTCTCCTCTCATTAACCTCCAGAATAGCGACAACTATTGTTGTTAATTTCGGGGGGGCTATAGCGTGGCGGTGGGGGAGGGGGCAGAAATCGGCATAAGGACACACAGGCGTGTCATGAGGCAGGGAACATGCCTCTGTGTCCCATCTGCCCACTTGCCATACCGCCTCGCGTTCTCTTTAAGTAATGTACCACTTCAGCCTTCAGTGTAATTTCCCCTTATGGGTCAGAGCAGTTTTCAACTTTCCACGCTCCTCCCTTTCATTCGCCAATAATGTTATCACTACTTATACAAAATTATCTATGTCTTGTCTTTTCCACCACCAATAAGGCTTTCTTTGTGTGGTACATTTTGCTAAAAATTATTTTATTAGAAATGCATTTTAACGGGAATAATCAGAAGAAAAAAAATGGAAAAATTCATCATTTCTCAGATTTCGGCCATTAGAGCTTTAAAACAAAACATTCTACTGTGTTTAAAACCAACACATTTTATTTGCTCATTTGTCCCAGTTATTGCAACATTTAAAATATTTCCGTAGTACAATGTATGGCGACAATATTTTATTTGGAAATAAAGCTGTATTTTTCTGTTTTGCATCCATCTCTAATAACATGCCTATATATGAAAACAAAATTATATTTATGTATAGTAAGAACAATAAAGGTTAATAGGAACTTGCACCAAAAACGGACAAGTACTACCATATGCAAAAGGTGAAAAAAAGTATACATTTATTAAATATCAACAAAAAAACAGACATATACAGTGCAATTTCAAATTGCTAAACACATCTATTACACAAAGAAATTCAGGTTGACCATATTGTATTGAATAGACTCGAAAAGTGCTCCAATGTTATGTCATAACTGCAGCAGCAAATAACTTTAGCGTAGTAGACTTCAAACTCCACATGGGTAGCATAAATATATGTAGACAGAGAACTGTTCCAGCCGACTAGTCATGACCCAGTGGGTGACTAGATGTCGTAGGGGAGAGCACCCAGTACTTGTCAAAACAAAGTGGTGAACCAGAGCGGTAAACCAAGTGGTAGCCATGTGTCCAAATGCTAGTTGTAACATGCCAGATTGGTCGTGAAACGACTGATTGAGACAATTCAGTCCAGAGCTATAGAACACCCAATTGCAGTGTAGAAGCTCAATGTGAGTGATGGACTTTCTAATATGGATAGCATGTATACAGTCCAATATGGATCACAGGTATACAGTCCAATGTGGATTACATGACAGTAGTATGATCTCACCCAAATCCTCTGAGTATTAAAGATCTCATATGTGGAGATAGTGAAGCTGGTTTCATAAAGCAAGGAGCACCGAGCGGTCTATAGGCCAACCATGGATAAAAAGATCAGGCTGCAACAAAAGAATCAACATGTTTTGCTGCATCACACAGCATTATCAAAATAAGTGCAGCAAAAATGGCGTCCATTTGTTGTCCTTTTTTCAAACTATTTATGTATATTTTATCATTTTAATTTTTTTTTATATGCATTTTTTTTTTTTTTTTGGGGGGGGGGTAACTATGGGACACGGCAGGAGGTAAGTAGTTAATTTAACCACTTCCTCCACTGCTACAGTATATCTACATCAGCTGTGGCACCCTCCAAGCCAAAATGAGGCTATACTGACTTGTTTGCAGCCCTGCTGTGCACGATTGGGTGCACCCCCCGGCACTGTCAGCTGCATTACTAATTGGCGAAAGGGAACATGTTCCCTTATAGCCAATTAGTCCACCCCCTCCCATGAACGATCGCTGCAGTAGTCAACTGCAGCGATCCTTCATCTGTCCCCCTCCGTACATAAATAGTTAAAAATATCCTCCAGCAAGCAGCCTCACTCACCTTACCTCGTTCCTGAGACTATCCTGAAGCCCGAGCCTCCGATCCCCGCTCTGCAGTCAGCCCCGCTATGCCGAATATCCGGGTCCCGGCTTGATGACGTCATCAAACCGGGACCGGATATTCGGCATAGCCGGGCTGACTGCAGAGCGGGGATCGGAGGCTCGGGCTTCAGGATAGTCGCAGAAACGAGGTAAGGTGAGTGAGGCTGCTTGCTGGAGGATTTTTGTAACTATTTATGCATGGAGGGGGCTGCCTGATGGGGGGGGGGCATCTGGCTATCGATTCTGGGGGAGGGGAGGGATGTTAAGATCACTGGGGGACATCTAGCTAACTGGGGGGGAGTGTCTAATAGTAAGGCACATCTGATTACCCTGAGGGGGGGGGGGGATAATCTAATACCAGGGGCACATTTGGCTATGATGGGGGGCCGGTGCTAATCCTGGGGGCATATCTGGCTAAAATGGGGGAATGCTGATACCAGGGGCACATCTGGCTATAATTAGGGGCACTATTCTTAGGGGCGCATCTGACGGTCTATGCTGGGGGTGGCAAATGCAGGGAACTTTACTGGGGGGGGGGGGCTTATATTGGGGACATATCTGACTATCCTGGGGGGGCGGGCTGATACTGGGGACACATCTGGCTATCTATTCTGGGGGACATAATACTAGTGACATAGTTTTTATGACAGTAGCACTTTCTATTTTTAAGCTGGAACCGATACAAGCTGAGAAATCATGCATTTTTTATCTTTTCCTCTTTTTTACCCATTAAAATGAATAGAAAACAACTATTTTCTTAGTACAAACTACCCCCAATGAAAGCCTAATTTGTCTTGAAAAAAACGGTATATAGATCATTTAAGTGTCATGAGTAGGGATAAAATTATTGCTGGTTAACTAGGGTCATGGCTAAAACATCAAAACGGCTCTGGTCCATAAGGGGGAAACAAGGCCTGGATGCAAAGTGGTTAAATAGTATTTTTATGTGTATTTCTAAAATAAAATGTAGGTGTAATTTTACTATTTGGCCACAAGATGTCCTCAGTCATTAGCTTCCTGCACCTACTGTTTGTATGTGAACAGGAAGTAATAAGTGTAAATGTAATGAGTGTCATTTACAATGAACGCAGGCATCTCAATGATGCCGGCGATCATTGATACAGTGACTTAGATCAATGAATGGCAACTGTTTTCCTATTCACTGATCTCCGGACTAATGGGCAGCAGCGAGAACGCACATGGGCGCACATGCACAAGCGAGCGGGAGCATGCACAGCGGCGATCGCGGTGTGATATATGTATCTACGCCCGAGGCTAAGATGAATTTTTAGGGGTGTAGATATACTGTATACAGAGCGACAATTGGTTAAAACACTTAAAAAAGCAAATTAGAACAACCAAAAAACGTTGTTCATACTTTATGTCCAAATCCATAGTTGTATGAAAGTACATCATGTATCATAGACTCAACTTACAAATTCAGCTTACAATCTCCCAGAATGGAACCTGTTTGTAAGCAGGAGGCATCCTGTACCTGTGTGTGAGAGCAGTGAAAAATGTGTTGATCTTGCTCCTGCTTTACAGTAGAGAAGTAGAAAAAAAAAGCCCACATTTAATTATTTTGATCTTTCTGATCTCAGTGGCTAGCAGGAACAGTACTTAGACTCATCTCAGGGTTATGGTGGCCATACATGGTACAATTTTTTCATCCAATCTTACCATTTCCATGTAGTATAAGGGTAAATTAAGTAAATATACTGAAAGGATAATTTAGGCAGTTCCCTTATATTACATAGAAATGGTAAGATTGGATGAAAAAATTGTACCATGTATGGGCACCATAAGTTACATCCTGAAATTACATCCAAAACGACAGCCTTTTGAAACCAATAGGCTGCTTGCGGGAAAAAATTGTGTGTGCAGTATTGGAGTCGCATCAGCACAGGTGCCACACCTGTCGCACGTGGAAACGGAGTCTTACTGAACAATAATGTCTTTCTTCACTAACCTCTAATGCTCACCCCACTACCGTCTGCATTCAAACAGGTAAATGTATCACCACTAATGAGAAAAGCTTCCACAGTCCCTACAACCCAATCTAGCTACCATCCTGTTTTGTTTCTCCTCTTTGCATCTAAGCTTTTATGCCTGTAAGCAGCATGTCCATTCAGAACTGTCTCTCTCTTAACTCTTTGTATAACCCCTTTAAGTCTGGTTTCTGCCTCTACCGTGCATCTGAAACATCCATACAAAAACTGCTATTGAACACTTTACAGCCAAATTTGAAAGTCAACTCTGAACTATTTGAATCTCATTGACCATCCTTACTAGTGATGTCACTGGTGTGAAGACAGCTTTAGGCTTCTGCTTCCACTGAAATATTCAGGCAATTACCAGCTTCACAAAAGCAGTAAATCAGGGCCTATGAGGGGCAGCAGAGAAGTAATGCATGTAGATATATATACGCTATAGCAGCATAGAGAGTGATAGCAGCGGCTGGGAACGCGGAAAATCAGCCGCGTTCCCAGCCTGTCGGCGGCTGTCGCCGAACAGGAAGTAGCCGCCGGCGGGGACAGGACGATCGGAGCGGGGCTGCGAGGGCACCATCCAGCTTCAGGGGGCTGAGGGATGCCCCAGGTGAGTAAATGTCAATTTTTTTTCTAGACTTAAGTATTCCTTTAAAGGGGTTCTTTCGCGAAAAAAGTAGGCAGTTAAAAAATGTGACAGATGACAGGTTTTGGGCCAGTCCATCTTTTTAAGGGGGATTCTCAGGGCTTTCTTTGTTTTCAACAGCATTTCCTGAACAGCAGCTTAACTGCCAAAATAGCAAGATACCAGCCGGCCTCCCTAATCACTTGCACACTATTATGTCAGTTAGATTTTGCAACTGTTGTTCAGGAAATGCTGTTGAAAACAAAGAAAGCCCTGAGAATCCCCCTTAAAAAGATGGACTGGCCCAAAACCTGTCATCTGTCACATTTTTTAACTGCCTACTTTTTTCGCGAAAGAACCCCTTTAAAGTGACCCAGAGATCACGAATTACAATGTTTTTAATTTACCCTGGGCTTCCTTCAGCACAATAAGCATGGATGCGTCCTCGCCGTCCTCCCATTTCCCTCCGTTCAGCGGTAATCGATCCCCAGTAACTGGCTCAGTCGGCTCCAGTCTGAGTTAGCCCGGGTCTTCTGCGCATAATTACCGCTAAATGGAGGACCGCAGAAGGACAGCAGTGACGCATCTATGCTTATGGGGCTGGAGGAAGCCCTGGGTAAGTAAAAAACTTTGTAATTCGTGATCTCTGGTACACTTTACATGTGTGCTCTCTGCTCTGACTACTTGGGTGTCAAGTTTTGCATTTACAATCTCCAGTTAGGACATGTACACACTGGCTGCGTTGCATGCGATTTTAGAATCCCATGCAATTTTTCAATCACAAAACCTTCATGAAAATAAAGTAAATCGCGAGGCGATGTAAACAGTGGTGCGATGCGATTTCAGAAAAGCGCATTTGCAGTGCCTGCTGTGCTCTTTGAGCACTTGCGTTTGTAACGTGCAGGAAAAATGCAATGTATGCAAATTTCATTGTGCTTTTTTAGTAAACAATCAGGAAACCATGAAAACATAGCCACAACAAATTTGCAATCACATCCCAAATACACAAAAATCGCAAGTAGAATTTTGATTGAAAAAATGCAATCGCATTGCACTGCATTTGAGATTGGCAATTTTCAGTGTGTACAGACCCTAATGATCAAAAAAAGCTTGTTTGAAAGAATGACGGGATACTTTGACAGCAGATATTGTAAAAGACTGAAAAGAAGAAAGGTCTGTGTTGCTTAGGTGCACTTAATTTTACATTATAAATGCTGTAGTGAAAAACCAGCTGCTTTTCAGAAGAAGTCCCTAAAAGAGTCTCATCCTTCTTGGCTCAGGATAGCTGGAGAGAAGATGCTAAATGTGATCTCAGCACATTGTCCTGCCAATCACCTCGTTCCTTCTGGTCTCTGCATTTGGGGAGGGGAGAATGTGAAACTTTTGTCTGCTCCCATAGAAGGGACATTCCACTGGCTCAATCACAGCTCCGTTAAGCTGAATGGTAAGAAGAAAACCATTGATTGAGATATGTAGTTCAGTAATTACAGATCAACCAGGGCCTAAGGATAGAAATTCCAGTTGTTTTCACCCACCTGTAAGATTTAGGATTCTATAGCTTCGTGGAGGAAATCCTAAAGGAGCACGTTCCCTTCTTTGTCTGGTGGGAGTGAACATAGACCCTATCATTTCTAGCCCGGGGACAAACTGAGTTTATGGGGACAATTAGCAACCTAGAATAATGAATCTGCACCATCAGGCGTGACATGTTTTAGCCCGGCGGACGGTACTTCAGATCTAGTTGGCGACCCAGCATCTTGCATGCAGGCTCTATGTATCGCATGCCCGATTATACTGACGATGCAATAGGGCGATCTGCATTTTTTTGTGATTTCGAGGAGTGAAAAGCCACTTTCAAAAGTGTGAATTTCAGTGAGATGCTGAGCTAGAGAGCTGGCTGCCAGGGAAGGAGGAGGAGGCTGGGATCCCAGAGCTTGGATCAGATTACATTCTTCCACTCCTCTCCCCACAAATCCCCAGCCTGGAAGTTTTTTTGTTGAAGAGAAAAGTGAACTGTTTTCTCCAAAAACCTAAACAAACCCGATGTTTGCCTGGCCCCGAGGTCTGTCTCGTGTGGGCGACTGAAGATCGGGGGAGATAGCTTTGTTCTGCTGCTGTTTTCACTTTAGGAAAATTGTTGTTTCGGGGGATTGCTGCGAGTGAATGAAGAGAGCCCTGGAAGTAAAATGGAGGAGGGGAGCTTTCAGAGCTACAGAGGGCTAGACGAGCACCCATCCCACTGAGAGGGGACAGATCTGCTACAAGGAAACAAAGCTGTGTGCACTTTCATGCCTTCTTATCCTGGAAAGTCGCTGAATAGTTCCCTCTCTTTTGTCTGAAGATGCCTTCTGCGGTTCTGTGGATCTATTGGAGTGTGGGGTTCTGCTACTCATTCTTCATCTCTGCATCAGGGGAGATTCACTTCAACGAGTCTTTCTATATGGATAGATGCAAGAAGGCCACGACTTGTGAAGCCTTGAAATATAACGCCTGTCTGGGATCTACCTTACCCTACACGTTTACTTCCACAGTGCTGGCCGAGGATTCCACTTCCCAGGAAGAAATTCATGATAAACTCTCGCTTTGGTCTGGTATGTATGGTTGTTGTGCCGTGTGTTCCTCAAGTTGGAGGTTCTTCTTATAAATCGCCTGAAGCCTGGTACACACATTTAGTTTTGATTGGCCAATTTAACCACTTCCATGTAGCATGAGAGCTTACCTACACAAACTGTTCATAGTATTCAAAATGTGTTGGTACTTGCGCTACCTGGAGGTGGTAAAACTGGTCTGGTATTTGCCATTTAAAATTGAATGTGTGCATGGACCTTGGTACACACCTTTAATTTTAATTGACCGATTTTACCACCTCCATGTAGTATGATTGCCAACAGATTTTGAATTCTATGAACAGATTGTGTAGGTAAACTCTCATACTAATATGGAGGTGGCAAAATTGGCCAATCATTAGGTTAGCAAATCAAAAATTGAAGGTGTGCACTTGGCTTTACCCTGGAATTATTTAGTGTATAGTATAATCTCATTATAGTTACGCCTGATATAGTAGACATTTGGTTTAGTAAAGGTGGCCATACATCAGGCGACTTGGCGGCCGATCGACCATCCGATTTAATTATTATAATCGGAATTGGATGAAAATTGGTGCCGCCAAGTGCATGCCCGTTCAACCAGGTGACTAATTTCGGGCCGAAATTGGTTGGATCAATTGGTCGGACATGCTGCAAGATTTCGGGCCTTCTTGCGCAATCAGGTGCGCGGTGGTAATGGCTAGCAATATCGGGACAAGCGATGAAACTCCCTGCACTATTCCCACTATGTAAATGTGCTGTAATGTGCATTTATACATTACACGTCCTTTGTTGCGGTGGCCATCTGTCTTCTGCCACTCTTCTAGTAGCTGCATACACACTGCCGGTGCATACGCCAATGCGTGACATCACATACGCGCCACGCCAGCAGCATGTATGCGGATAATTGAAGAGAGGTGGAAGACGGACAGCCAACGCGACACAGGACAGATAATGTATAAACGCACATTACAGCACATTACATACTGTACATACACACACACTCACACAGTGGCGAGGCTGCGGCTCGGCCGATTCTCAAGAGATTTCATGCTGAAATTGATTAGGAATCGGCCTGCGGTGTATGAGCATCCGACAGATCTCTCTCTAATTGGATTTGATTAGAGAGAGATTTGTCTCTTGGTCAGATCTCCCCATCATCACTAGATGTATGGCTACCTTAAAGGATACCTTAGCACAAAAAGAATTTAAAATCGGGGGGAGCAGGCATGTTTAGTTGGCTCTCTTCATGGCTGCCGCTCCCCCGTTCTCCTCCGTCCCCCTATGTACCGCCTACTAACCCCCTGAACTTACTTCCTGGTCGTGGTGGTCCCGGCTGACTGGGCAGGCGCTGCCCGGTGGAGCATGTCCTTTGATCATGCGCCGCAGCCGGGAGTGCTCTGCGCATGCACACTATGTCACAACTAGGTAGTGCTACTACTGTATAGCTATGACTGCCTGACCATTCAGTGTTGCATATGTGCCTGTATACATTACCTTTCTAGTACACACAGCGTTCAGCAATTTGCTATACTTCTCACAGATTAATTCATACTGGGGCACATCTGTGAAGACCAGTGCAAGACAAAATTGGAGTATAATTTAACAGAAGTGAAGCAGTATCCGTGATCTGGGCATCTGCTCCACATTTTCCCCAATTTGCTCTAGTTCTCCTTGTATTGGTCTTAATCTGTCCCACTGTCAGGCTAGGTTTCAATTTATGCGAAAATGGACCGATTCCTTGGCCACGAATTTGGATGGAATTTGGCAGCCTATAGAACTCTATGCAGAGCATCTGAATTCGTGACTGGGGAAATATCTGAGGCCCTGCAGCATAATCAGCTCGTCACCCGTCCGAGTCCCATAGCCGTGCATAGCGTGGCTAGAGGGATTCGGCTGCGAGACACGTCACAGCTGTGCCGGTATCGCGTCACGCAAGACGCATGCCGCGCACATGTGGAAATGAGGCCTAAGAGGTAACACTTTATATTGTGACCTTTTCCTTATGTTTGCTACATAGTATGCATTGTTATAGCAGAATGTTCTCATGTGGCTTTGCAGATGTGATCACATGATTAGAAGCACACTCTTCCAATAGAGCTCAGTGTGATCCCTACATATGACACTTCCGGTGACAACTTTGTTTATTGGTATCCATTGCCACATTTGTGAATGTGATGAGCAATGCAAAAGCAAATAAGCATTTATACCCCTGAAAATCTAGAGCACTGTCTCTCACCATTATTACAGCATGTACCACTATAGGAAAGATTCTAATTACCAATTACCCCTGGTTGCAGGTAACATCAGGCCTGATTCAAGTAGCCCCAGTGAAACTGTCATGCACAGGTAGCACATGGTAATTTTACTGGTACTTACTCTAGCAGAGTACCATGCTGTACTCAATCAGCGCAAGTTGCGCAACCAACAGTACATGGGTAATGGGGGCTGAGCTGATTGAGCAACACTATGCTGGCATAAGTACTCTGAGAATTGCTGTGAGCAGGCATTTACAAATCAGGCCCATCATCTAAAGTATCTCTTAAAGGGAAGGTTCACGGTCACGCGCTGGAGTTCCCCTGTATCCACTCTGCAGTACCGCCGGCGGTACTGCAGACTGTATAGATGGAAACTCCAGCACGTGGAACCATATAGAGGTGAGTCTGTGCGCACTGCTTTTATTCCTCCCTGATTCGCTGAGTAATAGTGCGTGGAGGAGAGAAGATGCAGGGCGAGGGGGGATGCTGAAGCCTGTGGGACCCAAGATGGCCCCTGTCATGGACAGAATTCTGTCCATTTCATGATATAAAATACACAGCAATCAAAACGTGTACAGGGCAATACATCTCTAAAGCAAGTACAGCAAGTAAGTAACTGCTTAAATATGTGTTTTTTTTCTCTGGCATAGTATGGCTAATAGTTGTTCTTTAAGAAGTATCTTTTCAGTACCAGTATTTCATTATTAATTCTGAACACCCTCAATAATTTCCTTATGCTTTTAATTGATGAAAAAATAATGTTTGATGTTTGTTTATATGCAATTTATTTTTTTAATCTCAAAACTTTTGTAATGAATCAACTGTGAAAATTTGAAATAGCGCATAATCGAACCTAAGTACTTCCTGGGGTACTTGTACCACATGTTGGGAAGCTAGGTTGTGGAGTCAAATCTCAGTTATTCCTCTAAATCTCTGTAGCGTACTAAATCTCAGTGAATCACTGTAGCGTGCCAAATCTCTTTAAATCTCTGTAGAGTGCTAAATCTCTATGAATCTCTGTAGAGTGCCAAATCTCTATGAATCTCTGTAGAGTGCCAAATCTCAGTGAATCGCTGTAGAGTGCCTAATGTCAGTGAATCTCTGTAGAGTGCCTAATGTCAGTGAATCTCTGTAGAGTGCCAAAACTCAGTAAATCTCTGTAGAGTGCCAAATCTCAGTGAATCTCTGTAGAGTGCCAAAATTCTAGTGAATCGCTGTAGAGTGCAAAATCTCAGTGAATCTCTGTAGAGTGCAAAATCTCAGTGAATCTCTGTAGAGTGCAAAATCTCAGTGAATCTCTGTAGAGTGCAAAATCTCAGTGAATCTCTGTAGACAGTAATGTAACTACTGGGGGAGCAGCCTGCACTGTTAGCAAGGTGGAGGGCCAAAACTTCCTTCCCTTGTGTAACCCCTCATGCTCCCCCAGTAGCTACCACTCTCACTCCTCCCTCCATGCAGGAATGCACAGTGGTGGCGAGGGGGCTGGTATTTTACCTCCTCCAGTGTCAGGCCCGGCTCATTCTCCTCTGCTGCAGCTGCCACTTTCACTCCGGCTTATTCTTGGTCATCTGTCTGTATATCGCATGACATCTCTTGACAAGCAGGCAGACTCAGAGGCAGGATGGAAGTCAGTGTAAGGGCATGCAGCTTCAGATGAGGAGTTTTGTTCTGATATGATTTATTATTATTCTCAAAATGTATTATAAAGGATCAACAGTGACCAAAAGTACCCCTGGTCCCCTACATCTGTATCCCCAATGGTACACGTACCGTGTGTTGAGAATCAGTATGCCACTGTATTGTAAATGGTAAGATACTGCAGAGTTCAAGGCCAGTACAGACTTTGTGTCACCCAAAACTACACCTGTAAGTACTTGGAAAATGTGCCCAAAATGATCTGCAGTGATTGTTTCAGGGAACCTCAGTTGCTGAACACGGGCATTAAAGAGAGCCCGAGGTGAACTTCAGGTCAAAAATCAAATACTGACCTCCAGAGGCTTCCCATGCCGTCCTCCGGACCTCCACCGTTGCCCAGGACCCTCCTGCACATCGCGATCGCACTTCTCTTTATGCATAAGTGTGGACGCACTGCACCTGTGCAAGAAGTACAGCCATGCTTATACTTTAAGAGGATCGCAGTCATGAGACTGAAATCCAACAAGAGCTTGTTGGATACCTTTGGGGGTCCGTGATCGGCAATGGTGGACTGGAGTACTGCGGGGGAAGCCTCTACAGGATCCAGAGCCTTCCTTCTTGAGTAAGTATTTGACTTTTCACCCAAGGTTTGTCTTGGGTACACTGTCTTATCAAGGCATTAGAGTGTTATCTCTTAAGAATCTCCCCACATTTTGGGGTGGCAGCTTTGTGGAGATTGCACACGTTTGGCTACCGGCTGAGCAGTGTGACGAGGGGCTGAGATGAATACAGCAGCAGCACTATGGTGCAAAAGCTACCTTTGACGTTACTAATATAGCGCCAAAGACCATTAGCAGAGACAACGTAACACCTTGGTCAAACTTCAAAGAAATTGATGAAGAAGTCACATCAAGCATCCTCCTTCACGTCCGCCTAACTACCTGTGACCTGGATCCTGGCCCAACACAGTTCATGTTGAACTGCCCCGACCTGTTCGCACCGGTATTCCTCAAAATTGTTAACTGTTCCTTACAATCAGGGATATTTCCTGCTTTACTGAAGGAAGCAATCATCAGGCCTCTCCTCAAAAAACCCTCCCTGGACCCAGATGCAATGACCAGCTACAGACCTGTCTCTAACCTTCCCTTTCTGGGAAAGCTAATTGAAAAAGCTGTATACCTCCAGCTAGAAGCCAGAATCCTACAAAATAACAGTTATGACCCATTCCAGTCTGGCTTCAGGAAACACCACAGCACTGAAACTGCCCTCATCCAAATATGCAACCACCTGCTCATGGCAAGAGAAAGAGGAGAGTGCTCGATCCTCATACTGCTAGACCTTTCTGCAGCCTTTGACACAGTTGACCATGACATCTTGATAAACAGGCTACAGGAATACTGCGGCATTGATGGCATAGTACTTCAGTGGTTCCAATCCTTCTTGAGTGGCAGAACCCACAAAGTGTCTATGGGGCCCTTCCTGTCCACCCCTGTAACACTTAAGTATGGGGTGCCCCAGGGCTCAATCCTCTCTCCCCTGCTTTTCACGATTTACATGCTACCGTTGGGAAAACTAATCCAAAAACATGGCCTGACATACCACTGCTATGCAGACGACACCCAACTATATCTTTCCTTCAAGCCTGGTGTGACAGACCCAACTCTAACTATAAACGCCTGCTTACGTGAACTACAGCAATGGATGAATGACAACTGGCTGAAACTAAATTCAGACAAAACTGAAGTCCTTCTGATTGGAGGGCAGAGCATGATAACAAAACAACTTAACTTGCAGTCTTCACCACTGGGAATAGGAGGCACGGATCTACGCAGCTCTGATCATGTGCGTAGCCTGGGAGTTCTAATTGATGGGGATTTAAACTTCAGAACTCAAATCTCTGCTGTGGTGAAATCATCCTATTTTCACCTGAAGAACATTGCAAAAATCAAGCACCTCATACCCCCAGAAGATCTGCCAACCTTAGTCCACGCCTTCATCACATCCCGACTGGACTACTGCAATGCTCTCTACACTGGCCTTCCAAAAAAGGCCTTGTACTGGCTACAGCTGATACAGAATACTGCTGCCAGACTGCTAACCAACCAACCCCGTCACTGCCACATAACGCCAGTCCTGCATTCCCTTCACTGGCTACCTATAGAATGGAGGGTCCTATTCAAGATCGGCCTACTGACATTTAAATCCCTGAATAATCTAGGCCCTGGATACATGAAAGATATGTGACAGCTGCGAAGCAATCCCCGCATTCTCAGATCCACAGGTTCTAATAATCTAGTCATACCCAGAGTCCACTTAGAAACTTTTGGTCCCAGAGCCTTCTGTCATGCTGCCCCTACGTTTTGGAACTCCTTACCTCAACAGATCAGGACAGCCCCATCCCTGGACGTGTTTAAATCCAGACTGAAAACCCACCTGTTCAGTCTGGCATTTGCAGAAATATAACTTTTGTTGTGTGAATACTTCATCCTACTAATTACTGAATCTGAGAGAGCCTAAGCGCTTTGAGTCCTATGGGAGAAAAGCGCTATAGAAATGTTATTGTATTGTATTGTATTGTATTACATGGAACAAATGACATGACATCAAGAGACACATGTATACACTTCATATTTCCATCCAGAGCAATCAGGAGTGATTATTTCAGCCAGGAAAATTCTAAATGAAGGTTACCATGTTGGCAAAGAGCTGTTTCTTTTTCCCTCAACAGATAAAAAGTAGGGTCTTTATAATAGCATGGTGTTATTCATAATGTATTATCAATTATTACCTCTATTATTATTTAGTATTTATATAGTGCCCACATCTTCTGCAGCACTGTGCAGAGTATATTGTCTTGTCACTTAAAGTGAATGGGAACCGCATTTAAAAAATAATGAAGCAAATACTTACCTAAGGAGAGGGAAGGCTCTGGGTCGTATATTATTATTATTATTTATTATATTTATAAAGCGCCAACATATTACGCAGCGCTGGACATTAATTTAGGTTACAGACAATATTTAGGGGTGACATACAGCAATATGACAATACAGGAATAGAAGAAAACCAGATCACACAGCACAGTATGAGTACAAGGTAATGCTTAGTCAGTCACTGGATGGGAGCATGGAGATTAGGCAAGTTAGGTTCACTCAGATGAATAGCATGGGTTTACAGTAATGGAGGTGCATGATCAGGTAGGACACAAAAGGAGGAGGACCCTGCCCAAAGGCTTACAATCTAGAGGGAGAGGTAGGGACACGAGAGGTAGGGGACCAGAGTTCAGCTGTGGGTTTAGAGCAATTGAAAGGGGTAGTAGGCCAGAGTGAAAAGGTGAGTTTTAAGGGCCTTCTTGAAGTTGTTGAAGGAGGAGGCTGCCCTAATGGGTGGAGGTAGGGAGTTACATAGTGTTGGAGCGGCTCATGAGAAGTCCTGGAGGCGTGCATGGGACTGGGTGATGCGGGGGACGGTCAGGCGAAGTTCATTGGAGGAGCGGAGTGAGCGGCTTGGTGTGTATTTCTGAGTAAGATCAGAAATGTAGGTCGGACAGGTTTTGTGGACAGATTTATAGGTCAGAATCTGATTCTGGACTGGATAGGAAGCCAGTGGAGGGATTCACGGAGGGGAGCCGCCCTGGTGGAGAGATGGGAGGAGTGGATAATTCTGCCTGCCGTATTCATGATGGACTGGAGAGGGGCTATTCGGGTCAAAGGGAGACCAGACAGAAGGACATTGCAGTAGTCGAGGCGGGAAATTATGAGGGCATGGATGAGTAGTTTGGTGGTGGCAGACGTCAGGAAAGGGCGAATCTTACAGATGCTACGAAGGTGGAAGTTGCAGGACTTTGTGAGGTTTTGCATGTGGGGAGTGAAGGAGAGTGCGGAGTCCACGGTGACACCCAGACAGCGGGCTTGAGAGGTAGGGCGAATGGTAGTGTGGTTAACAGGGACCTGCACATCTGGGAGGTCCAGGGATGACCGGGGTGGGAAGATAAATTCTGTTTTCTCTAGATTTAGTTTCAGCAACCTAGCGGACATCCAGGAGGAGATGGCAGATAGGCAGGAGGAGACCTTGTCCATGGTAGTGGTGGATATGTCAGGGGTGTGGAGGTAGATTTGGGTGTCATCTGCATACAGATGATAGTTAAAGCCCATGGAGGAGATAACTTGCCAATGGAGGATGTGTATAGGGAGAACAGTAGGGGGCCAAGGACCGAGCCTTGGGGGACTCCCACTGAGAGGTGGTTGGGGGTGGACGAGGTCTCATTGAAGGAGGTCGTGAAGGAGAGGTAGGATGAAAGCCAGGTCAGGGCGAGATCGTGAATGCCCATGGACTGGAGGGACTGGAGGAGTAGAGGATGATCTACTGTATCAAAAGCTGCTGAAAGGTCAAGGAGGAGGAGAATGGAGTATTTACCTTCAGCTTTAGCTAAGGCAAGGCCATTGACCACTTTGGTAAGAGCCATTTCGGTTGAGTGGGCAGGCCGAAATCCAGATTGCAGTGGGCCTAGTAGTGAGTTGGCATTGAGGTACTGGGTTAGGCGTTTGTGAACCAGACGCTCAAGGAGTTTTGAGGCAAAGGGGAGGAGGGAGATCGGGCGGTAGTTGTAGGGTAGGGTTTCTTGAGCAGGGGCAGTACTGTAGCCTGCTTGAAGCCTTCCGTCTCCTTTCTCGGTGCTCTCTATCCTGTGCTGGCTCCCCCCCCCCCATTTCAATCCTTCTCCAAAAGGGTATTTGGAAGTCTTCGGGAGCCGTGTCCTCCCAAAGACGTGCGGCTCCATACTGCACAGGCGTGAGCGTGCAAGAGAGCGGGCCGCCCTTCTTCAGGAGCACTCGGGCTCCCTGAAGACTTCTGAAGCCTCCTTTGGCCGGGTAAAGCAGTATTTGACTAATTTTGTCAAATACTGCTACCGGGCGAGCCAGCACTGGAACGAGGGGACCAGCAGAGGAGCGGGAAGGCTCTATAGGACCCAGAGCCTTTCCTCTCCTTGGGTAAGTATCTGTCTCATTTTTTTAAATGCGGTTCCCAATCACTTTAACTGTCCCTCAGGGTGGCTCACAATGTAATCCCTACCTTGGTCATACGTTTATGTACTGTATGTATCGTAAGGCAATTTATGCATTGTGTAGTGTATGTATCAGAGTTTAGTGCCAATTTAGGGGGAAGCCAATTACCTTATCTGTATGTTTTTGGGATGTGCTAACCACTAGGCCAACCTGCTGACCTTAAAAAGAAACAACCAGGTATTTAAAAAAAAAAACAGATCTACTTACCTGGGGCTTCCTCCAGCCCTGGCAGCTTATGTGTCCCTCGCCACAGCTCTGCTCCCAGCCGGTGGCCCGGGGTCCCCTCCGTTGGAGCAGCTGACCTGGGGAGGCCTCTGTGCCTGCGCGCTCACGATTGCGCTCACGCAGCTGGGAGCGTTTTGCACAGGTGCAGAAGTACTTCGCCTGCGCACAACGCTCCCGGCTGTGGGAACGCGCTCGCACAGGCGCAGAGGTTTCCGAACCTCACCAGGTCGGCTGCTGCAACGGAGGGGACACTGTGCCGGCGGCTGGGAGCGGAGCTGCGGCGAGGGACACATAAGCTGCCAGGGACACATAGATCTGCTTTAAAAAAATAATAAAAAACTCCGGGTGTTTCCTTTAAGTTATTATAAAATCTGCCCTGATGCCCACCACTCCCCCCGTTCTCCTCCATCCCAATCCTTTGCTAGCTAAATTTCCCCCAGCAACCTCTTCTGGGTTGGCCGGGTCAGGCATAAGTGCACAAGCGCTGGCCCGGCTGTGCATGTCCTACATCCTGCGGTCGGGAGCGCTCTGCGCATGACATAGTCGTGACGTCATACACAGAGCGCTCCCATACGTAGGCGCTCGATGTAGGACACGTGCAGCTGGGACAGTGATGAAATGCCTTTTATGATACATATTTTTAATCCACAAGATTGTCATATGCAAATTAGAATTGGAGTCATCATAAACTGAGAAGTTGGAGTTGGGAGTCGGAGGATTTTTGTACCCACTGCACAGCCCTGCTCCTAATGCCCCTTGCCCACTTGTGCGCTGTGTGAAACGCAGGTGGCCGCAGCAGTGCATGGCACTTGCAATGCTATGTGATTCCCCCAATGCGGTTTTGATCCCATACGTTTATCATGATTGGAATTGCACTGCGTTTGTGCAAAATTGTCAGCAAGTGTGCTGAATTGCAATGCATGACTGGAAACATCAGACAGGGCAGTCCATGCACTACTGATGTCTTGCGCTTTGCAAACACTTTGCGTTGCTGACAAAGTGATCAGCAACAGAGAAATGGGGAAGGGGGGGCCTAATGTGTTGGTGGAGGGTACCTGAGATGTTATTACCCAGAATGACTTGACTCGTATCTTCTTCCAGAAAGGGAAGCATGATATAATAATGTTGAGAACTAAACAAGGAAGTAAACTTAAATGTACTCAAGGTAATTACGTTTTTGCCTCCAAGTAAAGTTGCAACGAAAAACTCATCCCCAGGCACAGATGTTCTAGTCCTGGGCAGCACTCAGCGCAGCTTGTTCACATTTGTGTATAAACTATTTGATTAGCTGATGTCTTATAAATCACTTTTAAATTACTGGTTGGAAGACTATTGTCAGCCAATCCTGTAGAGTCAGCCCTTCCTGTAGCTACAACTACCAGGAACAGATGTCCCATGTATCTGTGGGGTTGTAGGAGATAGCAGGGCAGCCACTAACCATGTTCCTGGTAGTTATTGCTGGAGTCATTTCAATTCTGGGAGGAAGAGGTTTCTGTACATGGAAACTTTCCATTAGTTGTTTGTTTAAAGAGGAGCTGTTAGGTATAGGGTCTCAGAGAAAATAAACACATATATCAGTAGCTAAAGATTGGCTGTACTTACATTACATATGCATTTCACTGTCCACGTTTGGATTTCACAGATTTTGTATATAGTATATGCAGAGATAGATGCTCCTGACAGCTCATGGCAGGCTCCATGTTTGTGAAGCCAAATGTGTCGTCATGTCCTGCCTGCTTCTGATCACAGATAAGCTCGTTCTTGAACAACACGGTGTGCAGTGAATATTAATGAGCCATGTGGCTAGGAACAATAGCTGACTCCTGCAGTGTAGTCTGCCCGAGATTTATCAGTGCTTCGTGCTGGACTGATTAGAAGCTCCTGTACCGTCTCATTAGCAGCCGAGGGGAGGGCCCCAGAATGCTTTGCAGTTTAGCTGCGGCTTGCGTCTTTATGGGTCTATAACAGACTTTAAGATAAGCACACATCAAAGGTAACTGAAATGTTTATCTTCACTAATGGCTTTTGAGCTTCCTTCTAAACTGTTTAACACAGGAGAATAGAGGTTTAAATTAGCTTCTGCAGCCTGACAGTTACTCTTTAACCCATTTCCTGTAATAGAGACTTTTGGATCTATTGGGAGCAATCTTCTAAGACAGGCCTGCCTGTGGCGTATATAGGGGTCCAAGGAAAAATGGGTGCCAGGTAGAAGAATATCTGTAATTATACCATGATTGTACTATCACCCTCCAGTGTTCTCCCCAGAATATTTTTTCAGCCGGGTGGCACGAAAAAGTAGCCGGGTGGGAAGGGTCAAACTGGGTGTGGAATCACACTGGGTATCGGGAGTGGGGTGGGGGGTTAGGGAATATTCTAGGTACTACTGGATGGGTGGGGCAGCCCAGGATAAAAAACACACACACACACACACACACACACACACACACGCGCAATATATACACACACGCGCAATATATACACACACACACGCGCAATATATGCGCACACACACACACGCAATATATGCGCACACACACACACGCAATATATGCGCACACACACGCAATATATGCGCACACACACACACGCAATATATGCGCACACACACACGCAATATATGCGCACACACACACACACACGCAATATATGCGCACACACACACACGCAATATATGCGCACACACACACACACGCAATATATGCGCACACACACACGCAATATATGCGCACACACACACGCAATATATGCGCACACACACACACGCAATATATGCGCACACACACGCAATATATGCACACACGCAATATATGCACACACACACGCAATATATGCGCACACACACACGCAATATATGCGCACACACACACGCAATATAAGCACACACACACGCAATATAAGCACACACACACGCAATATATGCGCACACACGCAATATATGCGCACACACACGCAATATATGCGCACACACACGCAATATATGCGCACACACACACGCAATATAAGCACACACACACGCAATATAAGCACACACACGCAATATATGCGCACGCACACACACACACACACAAATATATACACACACACCTCACAGACACACACACAATGTATGCACACAGACACACCTGCTGAATAAAGTGCTCTGAAGTTTACACTGCAATAACTACAAGTATTTCCAAGTTTAGATAAAATTACAGCTAAACTGCTTTTTTTTATTTTCTAGAAATAAGGTCAGTAATGTCACATTTGTTATAATCTCTCGGCAGAAATCTTCTGTGTGCATTAGTGAGGACAGTACAACTGAAGCTAATACTGTCTGCATATAAAAGGAATTTACCACAGCAGTGGCTGCGAGACAGCCCCCCTCCCCCGTTATGACAGGAGACTTGCCGGAATCATGAATAGAGCCAGGCGTCCCGCGGTAGTTTATCTGTCCTGTGTGTGCAACTTCACAGGACCTTTCCCCGCCCCTCTACACTACGAAGGGAGCTGGGGAAGAGGGCGGAGATATCTCCCTGAATAACAGCGCGCTGGCTGCACAGACACAGCCGCTGCTGCTGTAATGATTCAAGAGGAGGAAAAAGTAACTCTGCTACACACCAGGGCAAACGGCAGCCGGGCGGGAGGGCAGGGTCAGGTGGGCGCTCCGCCCAGCTGAAAGGCTCTGGGGAGAACACTGCCCTCTGTATGTAATTCTCACACTAATCTTCCCCTATCTATGCCTAACACTAACCTCCCCCTACCTACTCCTAACACTAATACCCCCTGTCTACTCCTAACACTAACCTCCCTCTACATACTCCTAATACTAACCTTCCTCTACATGCTCCTAACACTAACCTCCCCCAATCTACTCCTAACACTAACCTTCCACTATCTACTCTTAACACAAACCTCCCTCCACCTAGTCCTAACACTAATTTCCCCCTATCTACTCCTAACACTAACCACAGTCATTATCCTCCCCAGCCAGCCCAATAATCTAAAAGCAGGAATAAGGCTACAGAGTAGTCAAACTTTGGTGCACTACAGATCCCAGCAAGCAGCTATATAGCCCCTTCAAACCTCACACTCGTCACCATCCCTGCAGAGGTCCACTACATAGTAACAGAACACCACCGCCACTATTTTACTCGGCTATATCCAGTAATTGGTCATTATAACATGATTACTGTCCGTGCATAGTTCCACGCCCAGAGTCCGTATACAGTGTAGCCAGCCCAATAATTTAAAAGGCCGGAGTCCGCTTACAGTGTAGCCAAAATCAGGTGCACTACTTCTCTCAACAAGCAGCTATATAATCACTTGAAGCCACACGCCCGTTGCTGTCCATGCAAAGTAGCAGAACTCCAACTCTGCTATTTTGCTTGGCTGCAGCTGATAATTAGATGATTTAAAAAGCAAAAAATCATTCAGAGGCTCTTTAGGACCTTTGTCAGAGGTTGGCTCCCCTCCAGTGAGGGTATAGTAGGTTTACCTAGACCCAAGCGCACCCCAGGAAATTTCTTTAATTAGATGATTTAACAAGGGCATCAAAATGTTTACATAAATCCATCTCTAGAATGGTCCAAAAAAACAGAAAATATCCAGTGAATGGCAGTTGTGTGAATGAAAATGCCTTGTTGAGGAGAATGAGCAAAAGCAACTTTAGAAAAGCTAAAGAGGTACTTAATGCATGTTTAAATCTTTTTGATGAAATTAACTGATGAAGCAGGCTGCATTTCACGAAAGGCTTTGTAAACAAGGGCCGGTTTAGACGGACGTCTTCCAGCGTCCCGTCGGGGCGTGCGCAGGCTTTTAGCTGCATCTCGTCGCGATTGGGGACATGAAGACGCAGCGGTTAATCAACCCTGGAAGCTGCATGCTGCTTCCAGGGTCACCTAGAACGAAGGGGAAAATCAGGATCGGAATGCATAACATACAATACCCTACTGCTACTAATATAAAGTGTGAGTACAACAAATCATGACTTGATGGGTGGTAATAAATAAGCTTGACCCACGTTTCTCAGTTCCACAGACCATTTTATGTCATGTATCCTAAAGTGTTTATTGTTTAATAAAGCATACATTTTATATATTTTAGTTTTGTTTAGTTTTTTTGTCATGGACAGTTATTTCAGGATGCCTTGTTAGTTCTACTAACCCTAATTTCTGCATATTTCTTGATACTTAAAGCGGATCCGAGATGAAAAACGAACTATAACAAGTAACTTGTCTATATATCTTATCTAAAGTTTAGATAGCTTACACAGCAAATCTAGCTGCAAACAGCTTTAATAGAATATGATTATTTCTTCCTGTGATACAATGACAGCAGCCATGTTGTTTGTAAACATTACACAGAGGCAGGCTTATCTGCATCTTGAGCAAAAAAACCTAATCCCCCATCCTCCTCCCCTCTGCCTCTGAAATGCATGGCTAGTAATACCTCCCCCTCCTCCTGCCCAGACTGAGCTCTTGCTACTGTCTGAAAGTGCCTTGGCTCTCTGAAAACCTGTGGGCGTGGCTTGTTTAGTTTATAGGGAATTAGAGTATTAAAACAAAACAAAAAAGTATTTGGCTTGAGGAATGCCCTATAAACAATAGGAAAGGAACACAATTATGCAATGAGTAAAAGTTCATCTCGGATCCAATTTAACCCTAGCCTTCCTCTCTAACATTATCCCCATCCTAATGCCTAACCCTACCTTTCCTGCCTATTGCTCTCCCTCCCTAATACTTAACCCCTGCCTTCCTAGCATGTAACCTTAACCTCCAGGCTACCAAAATCTCCTTACTGATACCCATCCTTCTGGCCTAATGTAATCCCCTTCCTGACACCCAATTCAATAGTACTACAACTGAAAGTAACTCAGGGCTGTGGAGTCGGTCCAAAAATCCACCGACTCCGACTCCTCAGTTTAGGATTCCACCGACTCCGACTCCTCGACTCCGACTCCTCTAATTTGCATATTACAATTTTGTTGATTAAAAGTATGTAACATAAAATTCGTCTCTTAACTGCCAACGCTTAGGAATTTTACAAGACAACTGAAGTGAGAAGGATATGTAGACTACTATATTTATTCCCTTTAGACTAAAACTAGTCCTTGGTAAGAGTACTTGTAAAAGGTACAAACCGGAACAAAGAACATCTATCAGGTCCTAGGCAATGTAAGTGTGGGTACATGTAAGAATGATGTGCAGGTACTCTGCAGGGGAATGAGGAGATTGTAAACAGACAACACCTCTGTGTTCAATGTGCACAGCATTCTCAGTGGATTCCCTGCAGCTCCGTGGGGAGTGCATATGTAGAGTATAGTACTACTGTGTAACAAAGTAAACCTGAGACAGATGAAATTAAAGTTTTATACATACCTGGGGCTTCCTCCAGCCGCCTTCAGGATAATCAGTCCCTCGTTGTCCTCCTCCACCACCTGGATCTTCTGCTATGAGTCCAGGTACTTGAGCCAGTCGGGCGTAGTGCGCATGCACACACTCCGCCGCCAGGAGCATACTATACCGGTGCAGCACTATTGCGCAGGTGCAGAACGTTCCTGGCTGTGGGAGCGGCATGCGGCCGGACAGCGCTGACTGGCTGAATTACCAGGACTCATAGCAGAAGATCCGGGTGGTGGAGGACAGCGAGGGACTGATTAGCCTGAAGGTGGCTGGAGGAAGCCCCAGGTATGTATAAAACTTTACTTTTCATCCGTCTCAGTTACCCTTTAATTTGTAGTCACCAAAACAAATTTTAACAACATATCAAATTATTTGATTTCATCAGCAAAGGGAGTGCATACATTGCAGAATTATTTCCATCTCGTTGACCATCTCTATTAGTGACACAGCTACACATCAGGCTTTATTCTTACAGCATAGATGTTATTTAGTATATATAAGAGATTCCTGTGTACACATCATATATACAGTCACAATCAGATATGTATATCTGACCTTAAAAATACAGGGACTGCTTTATTGAAGCAGCACAAGTAACTAATTTTGATTGGTTTATTTCATTTTTGTGGACTAAACACAGCTATTACTGTATATATACATTATTTTTAATGACTATTATCTGAGAAATAGAACATTTTATCATACTTTCTATTTTAATTACAGTTACAAATTCATTAGGAGTCGGAGTCGGTGCATTTTTTCCCGACTCCGACTCCAGGCACCCAAAATTGCCCGACTCCACGACTCCGACTCCACGACTCCGACTCCACAGCCCTGAAGTAACTTCCCCCTACCCTGTACCTAATGACCCTGCTAATATCGCTGCCTGTCCCTATCCGCTAAACTGTAACAGTGCTCCTTGTCTTTCCTCATCAGTGACCAGTGTGTGCAATGTTCCAGCTTCACAGTTACTGAAACACCACACCAAAATTACTTGTTTAGCGACACAAACTAGCACAGCACTTCTGGCTATCTTATAGCCTAGACTCTGTGTGTATATCCGAACACGGCTCTAAGTATATAGAATAGCTGTAACTTTTCGCCAACTTAATCAGCTGTTGTGATAAATTAAATAGACATGGACATGGACTGCCAAGCTCCCCACTGGTGCTGTACCCCTGCGTGGCTGTCTTAGAAGATAGGCGGGGAAGGTTTAGTCATATAATCTTAAAGCTATTGGTTTAAATAAGTTATCTGTGAACATTTGGAGCTTTGCAAGTCCTGTTTCTTAATATTTTGGGGACCAAAAATGTAGTAATTTCACTTTAATAATTTGTTTACAGAGATCACTTAGGCATACCAGCAAGCTTCTCACCAAGCCAGATACTGTAGTAACATTTCAAACATGTTTTCAGATGGCTTTTTGTTTGCATTCCAGCTGTGAGCTCAGACACCAACACACCTCGGCACCAGCCAGAAACTAACATAAAACAGTTTCTATATAGAGATTTGAATTCCATTAAGCATCAAACACGGGTTCTAAACATACCTAGACTATAACATACTTGTGTTTGTGTCTGTCCATCACCCGCTACCCCCCACACTCTGCTGGTGTATTCAGTGCTTTCCTTTCATTGCTTCAAAATACAAACAGGACTCACTCAGCAAGCCCAGTTGCTTCTGTTTGTAGGGCTGTCTTGTTCTATTTTTAATTACCATTGGAGATGTGAGATGGGTACTTTTTGAACTAGGGTTCTCCCTTATGTTGCACTTCTTTTACTACTTTCAGAGTCATCAATCCAAAGCACATGTGAGTGGGTGTCCAAAACCTGAAACTTTAGTCTGCAGATGGTAGGCTGTCAAGCACCTATAGATGCGAAGCAGTTCATTTTGGTGCGCGTCGCCATCATAGCAACAATGCTATGCTGTGCGCCCCGCGTAATGGTAATTCGGGGCTCTGGCGGTTGCCAGACCCTGAACTACATTTCCCTCTGAGTTGCGACATCTCGGAGTGGGGAAAAGTGTTTAACGCCACCGGAGAGTTTAGCGCCCAAACTGCCTGGCGCAAAAATGATATACACCCCTATAGATGGGCTACCATGTGCAACTAAGCCATGGACTCCACAGAATGTCCGTTAATGACATCGCCTTATATGCCATACTCTGTATTTGCCAATTTTTTTTTGTACTATTTTTCAATAAAAAAATCACTTTACATTCCCTTTCTTATATAATAAACTAAACATAATACATAATTCCATTCTTTGTTAGGTTTACGGAACGCTCCACGCTGCTGGGAAGTTATACAACCACTGCTGTGTGCAGTCTACATGCCAAAGTGTGAAGGGGGCAAAGTAGAGCTTCCCAGTCAAGGCCTTTGTCAGGTGACCCGCGGCCCCTGTGCTATTGTACAGCGTGAGAGAGGATGGCCAGACTTTCTGAAGTGTACCACAGATCGCTTCCCTGAGGGCTGTCCGGTAAGTTCCATTTGATTCATGATGAAAACTTCATTAAAATCCACACTGCATTTGAAGTCACAGGAAAATAGAAAATTGGCTAACGCGTTTCAGGCAGCAATGTGTCCTTACTGATAGCCTGTACTTTCGTTTCAGGAGGTGCTTTAGTTTTAGTTATAGCAGTACACCTTATTTTAATTCCTTGTCATCCATACACCATATACATAGTTTTTTTTTTACCGATGTTCAATCCTCTTTTACATGCTTTGGCAAATGGAAGAAGCTCTGTTCTACATAATGCATACTGTTTTATGTTTTTTACAGAATGAGGTGCAAAACCTTAAGTTTAACAGCTCTGGGACTTGTGAAACTCCGCTGGTCCGCACAGATAACTCCAAGAGTTGGTATGAGGATGTGGAAGGCTGTGGCATTCAGTGTGAGAACCCACTATTCACAAAGACAGAACACAGAGAGATGCATGTCTACATTGCCGTGTTCAGTTCTGTCACCATATTTTGCACGTTTTTTACTCTGGTAAGTTAGAATACAGATATTCACAAGGTAAATGAAAGCACAACATTTTAATGACAGCTATCACCAATGCACTGCAATGTAAGTAGAGTGTGTTTCAAAGAACAAACAAAAGCCCAGATATCCCTTTAGTTGCCTACAATGAAAGTATCGAGCTCAAATACAGAGTGGGCCAAAATTGAACACTGGGACCAAGTCACAGGCCAACCTCATAGTCTAGGGCCATCTCCCGCCTTTATAAAGTTCCTTGGTGTCTAATGGCCCCCCTCCTTCCCTCCCCTATACAGTTCACTGGTGTTTAGTGACTCTCCCTCCCCCATACAGTTACCTGGTTTCTAGTGCTCACCCCGATACAGTTCCCTGGTGTCTAGTGCCCCCCCCCAACCCCGATACAGTTCCCTAGTGTCTAGTGGCCCCCCTCTCTCACCCAGATGCAGTTCCCTGGTGTCTAGTGGTCCCCCTCCCACCCCTTAACAGTTCCTTGGTGTCTAGTGGCCCCTCTCGCACCCCTAAACAGTTCCCTGGTGTCTAGTGACCCCCTTTCCTTCCTTTATACACTTCCCTGGTGTCTAGTGCTTTCCTACTCCCACTCCCTTATGGCTTCCTTGTTGATCTAGGAGTTAACCTCTAATATAGCTTCCCTTGTGGTCTAAAGTGGGCCAAACAAAATGCAAGGTGGGGAAATCACTTGCATGCCAAATTTGATGGCTCTGTGGGCCAGATGTGGCGCATGGGCCGGAGTTTGACATGTATGATTTGGGTGGATTCCCACTCCTTAAACCTCTGAAGTGCCCAGAGATAACCCCCTACCCAGCGATTGTTGCATTTTTCATTCATCCCCAATTTGGAGAGCTAAAGCCTTGTACATACATACCAGGTATGTCGCCAGAGAGGAATCTGTAAATGTTAACACTTCAGTTACAGATGCACGCAAATAGAACACAGTGATTTGGTGCAGTTTACACATGTGTATTTTGTTCTGCTCCTGTGGTTATAATAGAGATGTAATACTTCTCAAGTGATCATTGATAAAACAGGCTCACCACAATGGATATTACTAATTCAGGAATTGTTCCCCAGCTACTTGTCTATACATACTGTAACTTGCTGATCTGTCACTGTGCTAGTTATTGCTGAACTGTTTGTGCTCCTGGCTTTTCCCTAGGCCACGTTTGTCTCAGATTGGAAGAACTCCAACCGTTACCCTGCTGTGATTCTCTTCTATGTCAATGCGTGCTTCTTCATGGGCAGCATTGGGTGGCTGGCACAGTTTATGGATGGTGCCCGAGAAGAAATTGTCTGTCGAGGAGATGGCACTATGAGGCTTGGAGAGCCTACGTAAGTCCTACTGGCTTTTATACATTTAGATATGCTAAATCATACAATACCCTATAGGCCTGAACGATTTATCGTTTTTAAACCGAAATCGCGATCACGGAAACGGCGATTCCGTGATCGTCAGAGTGGCGATTTTTTACAATATCCCGCGCCCTCCCGCTCTGCACTCCCCCTCGCCGCTCTGGCAGCTCAGCGGCAAGTCGCAGCAGCTCAGCGGCTCTCATTCCCGGCAGTTCGCCTGCAAACTTCATTCTCCCGCTGTGCGCCGCCTCTCCTCCTCCGTCATCAGCTCTTTTGGCTTCTTCCTCTGCCTAGCGTGTCATCAGCTGTGCGGGCGCCGGGCATCAGACTCCGCCCACCAGCTCTCACTCGTTTCCCTCTGCAGGACAGTGGAACATCAGAGCTGCCTCAGGTAGACTTTTAGGGGCTGGAAGAAGCCGGCAAGTAAAGCTTTACTTCTTTATTTTACCTCAGAGCCTCCACACACGGGCTCGCACTTGTTTTCCCTCTCCCTCCATTGCTAGCTGGGCCTGTCAGTTAAAAATAGTGTGGCCAGCAATCAGGCTTAGGAAATGGAATTACAGGATCACAGTTCAGCTCCCATCTGTAGAATTCTGAATGAGGCTTACAGCCTGCTAAAGCTTGATTTGAAAAAAATCGTGGATTGAATCAAAATCACAATTTCTGACAGAAATCCTGCGATTCAATCTTTTCCTAAAATCGTTCAGGCCTAATACCCTACCAACAAAAAAAAACCCACCACCAGATTCAACTGCTAAAGGATAAACCAGGTTCTGTATTTGGTTAAAGCTTGTGTTTTTACTTTGTTTTTCTTGGATCAGCAGTAAAAAGTTGACAGGCATCCAGTCATAATCATAAACCTGCCATTTATGGTTGAACTGAACAAGTCTGTACAGGCACAACCCAATTTCCTGTGCATGTTCATAGCTCACCGTTTGTCCTTCCATAGTTGCACCACTTTATAGTACTTTTTAAATTGTTAAAAGCTAAAAAAAAATTGTTTTGTAGATAGGATGAAAAATTATCTCCTGGGAGAAAGAAAAGTTAATTGAATAGGGGCTCTAGTATAAAGTAGTATATATGCCAAGGTGATCTTCCTTTTCCTTTTCTTTTTCAGGTCCAATGAGACTCTCTCATGTGTCATTATATTTGTCATCGTCTATTACTCCATGATGTCAGGAGTGATCTGGTTTGTTATGCTGACATATGCTTGGCATACTTCCTTTAAAGCCCTGGGCACCACCCACCAGCCCCTCTCTGGAAGGACCTCTTACTTTCACCTAATCACATGGTCTATCCCCTTTGTGCTTACAGTGGCCATCCTTGCAGTGGCTCAGGTAACTTGATTCTGCTTACACATTCCTATAGTGTGCAGGTTTCCATACTCTACCTTGTATTGATGCTCATGCAGTTCAACGTCAGATGCACAATTTTGATCAGGGAGTCTCAACTATTTAGAGATAAAGCTGTTGAAGTCCTGTATTAATGTTGAGATTGTAACTGAAGGAATTTCTCTGTCGTGTTCCAACAGGTGGATGGAGACTCTGTGAGCGGGATCTGTTTTGTTGGATACAAGAACTATCGGTACAGAGCCGGCTTTGTCTTGGCTCCTATTGGAATAGTACTAGTTGTAGGAGGTTATTTCCTAATTAGAGGTGAGAAACGATTTGTTATAGGAAAACCTTCACAAACAAAATTACAGTACAAATATCTTACCTAATTCCAGTTTGACATATACAGTTTCTTTGCAGTCTGTCTATCAGTTGGATATGCCAATAGTAAGGTATGGGAGGGGGTAAGATCATGCTCAGCTATCGCATACTATATCTGTATACTACATTATAGTGGCACTGTCTCCTGGACTATAAAATACTCTGGACCTTAAATAGATCAAATTGCGCAAAAGGTGGATCAGCGCAACACCAGGCCGCCTCCGAATGGCCTCCATCAGAGATGCGCTGAGCCCCCCCAGGAACTACAAACGCACCTTGAACCCAAACAGAAGCTCTGCATATACACCAAAAGCATGGCTGTTAAGTGGGAGCAGCTGACCAAAAACGAATTAAATTAGTACATAGCAAGGAAATGAACAGCGCTACTTAAAAACAGGCAAGTGCCTACCTGCAAAAGAGTGCAAGCCCCACTTGTGGGATATAATACACACCGAGCATACACATGACCTGTCTACCACTGGAGGATGTTGGTTTCCTGTAACAGCTTGCATGCAACCTATTAAGTACTCGTCCCTCCCACTGCGAAGAAGTCAATCCTCCATGGGAGGGGCCTAACACTAACTAAATCCTAACCTATGTATATGCATAGCCTGGGTGCGGCTAATCAAGTGAAATTGAAAATTGCGCAAAAGGTGGATCAGCGCAACACCAGGCCGCCTCCGAATGGCCTCCATCAGAGATGCGCTGAGCCCCTCCAGGCACTACAAACGCACCTTGAACCCAAACAGAAGCTTTGCATATACACCAAAAGCATGGCTGTTAAGTGGGAGCATCCCCATGGAGGATTGACTTCTTCGCAGTGGGAGGGACGAGTACTTAATAGGTTGCATGCAAGTTGTTACAGGAAACCAGCATCCTCCAGTGGTAGACAGGTCATGTGTATGCTCGGTGAGTATTATATCCCACAAGTGGGGCTTGCACTCTTTTGCAGGTAGGCACTTGCCTGTTTTTAAGTAGCGCTGTTCATTTCCTTGCTATGTACTAATATAATTTGTTTTTGGTCAGCTGCTCCCACTTAACAGCCATGCTTTTGGTGTATATGCAGAGCTTCTGTTTGGGTTCAGGGTGCGTTTGTAGTTCCTGGGGGGGCTCAGCGCATCTCTGATGGAGGCCATTCGGAGGCGGCCTGGTGTTGCGCTGATCCACCTTTTGCGCAATTTTACTTGATTAGCCGCACCCAGGCTATGCATATACATAGGTTAGGATTTAGTTAGTGTTAGGCCCCTCCCATGGAGGATTGACTTCTTCGCAGTGGGAGGGACGAGTACTTAATAGGTTGCATGCAAGCTGTTACAGGAAACCAACATCCTCCAGTGGTAGACAGGTCATGTGTATGCTCGGTGTGTATTATATCCCACAAGTGGGGCTTGCACTCTTTTGCAGGTAGGCACTTGCCTGTTTTTAAGTAGCGCTGTTCACCTCCTTGCTATGTACTAATTTAATTCGTTTTTGGTCAGCTGCTCCCACTTAACAGCCATGCTTTTGGTGTATATGCAGAGCTTCTGTTTGGGTTCAAGGTGCATTTGTAGTTCCTGGGGGGGCTCAGCGCATCTCTGATGGAGGCCATTCGGAGGCGGCCTGGTGTTGCGCTGATCCACCTTTTGCGCAATTTTCAATTTTCGATTTTACTTGATTAGCCGCACCCAGGCTATGTATATATATAGGTTAGGATTCAGTTAGTGTTAGGCCCCTCCCATGGAGAATTGACTTCTTCGCAGTGGGAGGGACGAGTACTTAATAGGTTGCATGCAAGCTGTTACAGGAAACCAACATCCTCCAGTGGTAGACAGGTCATGTGTATGTTCTCTCTGTGTCTGTGTGGGTTTCCTCCGGGCACTCCGGTTTCCTCCAACATTCCAAAAACATACAGATAAGTTAATTGGCTCCCTCTAAAAATTGGCCCTAGACTACAGTACTTACGCTACATAATATAGACATATGGTAATGGTAGGGATTAGATTGTGAGCTCCTTTGAGGGACAGTTAGTGACAAGATATGTATATACTGTACAGCGCTGCGTAATATGTCGGCGCTATATAAATACTAAATAATAATAATAATAATAATAATGCTCGGTGTGTATTATATCCCACAAGTGGGGCTTGCACTCTTTTGCAGGTAGGCACTTGCCTGTTTTTAAGTAGCGCTGTTCATTTCCTTGCTATGTACTTAAATAGTGCAAGGCGACCCCGTTTTCCAACTGCATTTTTAAAGGGCTATCATATGTAGATACAAGTATGTATAGTATGTGGTCACATTCAAAAGGCTACTGTGAAAAATATTTGTCTAGAAGAGTATAGGCAGAGGCATGTTTACTAATACTTATGACAATCACTGAGTGATACTTACTGTTTCACATTTCTCTTACAGGTGTTATGACATTATTTTCAATCAAGAGCAATCACCCCGGGCTACTCAGCGAGAAGGCAGCCAGTAAAATCAATGAAACCATGCTGCGGCTAGGTAATCAATGCTTGTTCTCTTGCTGGGTAATTTAAAGAGCAACTTTAACCAAGGATTGCACTTCATCCTAATCAGTAGCTGCAGTGGCGGACACAGGCAGCAGTGGGCCCCTGTGCAAAATATCAATTGTGGGCCCCCCTGAGGCAAAAAATGGGCGTGGCGATAGGCAAAAATTGGGTGTGGATAGAACCTGCGGCGCTACGCGCCGCGGCAAAACATGGGCATGGCAATGACTGGATAAGGGCGGAGCTAACTGTAATTTAAAGTGATCCCGGGGTGAGAGTGATATGGAGGCTGCCATATTTATTTCCTTTTAAACAATACTAGTTGCCTGGCGGCCCTGCTGATCTATTTGGCTGCAGTAATAAACTGAATTACACCAGCAACAAGCATGCAGCTTAATCGTCTCAGTTCTGACAATATTGTCAGAAACCCCTGACCTGCTGCATGCTTGTTCAGGGTCTATGGTTGAAAGAATAAGAGGCAGAGGACCAGAACGGCAACCAGGCAACTGGTATTGCCTAAAAGGAGAGAAATATGGCAGCCTCAATATTATTCTCACCTCAGGTTCCCTTGAAAAGTGCAACGCAAAGACAGTGGGCCCAAGTTTTGGTGACCCTTTCCCCAGAAAATTCACATAATTGTGCAGGTTTTCTCAAGAAAATACACATAATGTGAGCAGATTTGCCCAGAAAATACATTCAATCATGTCGGCAGATTTGCCCAGAAAATACATTCAATCATGTCGGCAGATATGCCCAGAAAATCCATTCAATCATGTCGGCAGATATGCCCAGAAAATACGTGCAATGATGTCGGCAGATATGCCCAGAAAATACGTGCAATGATGTCGGCAGATATGCCCAGAAAATACGTGCAATGATGTCGGCAGATATGCCCAGAAAATACGTGCAATGATGTCGGCAGATATGCCCAGAAAATACGTGCAATGATGTCGGCAGATATGCCCAGAAAATACGTGCAATCATGTAGGCAGATATGCCCAGAAAATACGTGCAATCATGTCAGCAGATATGCCCAAAAAATACGTGCAATCATGTCGGCAGATATGCCCAGAAAATACGTGCAATCATGTCAGCAGATTTGCCCAGAAAATACGTGCAATCATGTCGGCAGATTTGCCCAGAAAACACATGCAATCATGTAGCAAATTTGCCCAGAACATACATGCAATCATGTGGCAGACCTGCCCAGAACATACACGCAATCATGTGGCAGACCTGCCCAGAACATACACCTGCTAAAATAAATAATAAAAAAAAACATTTACTCACCTGCAGCAGCAGACCTCCTGTCCCAGCCTCCATCCGGCGCGCAGCTCCCATGGGTGGTTGGGTGGATAGGTAGCCTGGTGGGTAGGTAGGTAGGCAGCCGGGTGGGTAGGTAGGTAGCCCGTAGCCGGGTGGGTAAGTAGCCTGGTGGGTGGCTGGGTAGCCGGGTGGGTGGGTAGCCTGGTGGGTGGCTGGGTAGGCGGGTGGGTAGGTAGCCTGGTGGATGAGTAGGTGGGTGGTTAGGTAGCTGGGTGGGTGGGTAGGTAGCCTGGTGGGTCTTTAGGTAGGTAGCCTGGTGGGTTGGTAGGTAGCCGGGTGGGTAGGTAGGTAGGTAGCCTGGTGGGTGTGTAGGTAGCCAGGTGGGTGGTTAGGTAGCCGGGTGGGTGGTTAGGTAGCCGGGTAGGTAGCCGGGTGGGTGGTTAGGTAGCCGAGTAGGTAGCCGGGTGGGTGGTTAGGTAGTCGGGTAGGTAGACAGGTGGGTGGTTAGGTAGCCGGGTGGTTAGGTAGCCGGGTGGGTGGTTAGGTATCCGGGTGGGTAGGTAGGTGGGTGGGTAGGTAGCCGGGTAGGTAGCCGGGTGGGTGTGTAGGTGTCCGGGTGGGTAGGTAGCCGGGTGGGTGGGTAGGTAGCCGGGTAGGTAGGTAGCCGGCAGGGTGGTTAGGTAGCCGGGTGGGTAGCTAGGTAGCCGGGTGGGTAGGTAGCCGGGTGGGTGGTTAGGTAGCCGGGTGGGTAGGTAGGTAGCCGGGTGGGTGGTTAGGTAGCCGGGTGGGTAGGTAGGTAGCCAGGTGGGTGTGTAGGTATCCGGGTGGGTAGGTAGCCGGGTGGGTGGGTAGGTAGCCGGCAGGGTGGTTAGATAGCCGGGTGGGGAAGGTAGCCGGGTGAGTGGGTAAGGTAGCTGGGTGGGTAGCTATCCGGGTGGGGGGCCCGACTCCTATCCTCCCTCACTCACCTCGGGGCCCCCCTCCCGGTATGCGCGGCGGCCGGCGGGAGAGCAGAAAATACAGGAAGTCTCCGGCCAGGGCTGCAGCAGACGCTAGAGGCAGCTGCCGCTTGGTCTCCGATATGTCTCCAAGTTGGAGACATATCGGAGACCAAGCGGCAGCTGCCTCTAGCGTCTGCTGCAGCCCCGGCTGGAGACTTCCTGTATTTTCCGCTCTCCCGCCGCATGAGGGGGGGGGGCCCGAGGTGAGGGGGAGGGGCCCGAGGTGAGGGGGGAGGAAAGGAGTCGGGGCCCCCCAGGTTAAAAAAATTAAAAGCAAAATAAAAAAAAAAACCTGCAATACTTAATGGGCCCCTGAAGCAGCGGAACTTCAGGGGCCCTCGTGCGGCGGCACGGCCTGCACGGCCGTATGTCCGCCACTGAGTAGCTGATACCCCTTTTCCCATGACACATTTTTCCCTTTTTTCAAATAGAGCATCTGGGAGGTATGTGTGGCTGATATTGTGTTGAAACCCCTGCCACGGTGTGATGTCATGACCTTGGTTTGCTGTCTTGTTGCATTGTAGGGAAATAATGTCTGTTTCCAACTGCCAACCAAGCAATATCTCCCTCTGTGCATAAAACCCTCAGTCAGGGCTCGTTCACACCTAGGGCGTTTTTGCCCTTTTTTCAAGCGCCGGTGATTTTGAGAATCACCCTAAAAAGCTTGTGCAATGATTCCCTATGAGAGTGTTCACATCTGAGGGGTTTGTTTCCGCTTAGCAAAGCACTGCCTGTACCATTTTCTGAGCTTTTTTGCTCAATGGAAGGTATAGGGAAATCACTTTATATAGGGAATTCCTCAGCGCTTTTAAGAATAAATACATTGTATTTATTCTTTTCTGGGTCAAAGAGTTCACTTCCTCACTTGCGCCAGAAAATGAAAAAACAACTCGCTCTGCAAAAGCGCTTTAAAAAGCGCTTTATACAAAATTACAGCACACAGCAAAGCGCCGGGAGGATAAAACAAAAACGCGCAAAAAATTCAAAAATCGCTGCCATCAGCATTGAACATTCCGCAAACATCACCTGGCAGAACTAAAGAGCACCACCAGTGATATATTTCATAAAGTAAATCAGGAAGAAGAAAGATTTTACATTGGGCAAACACTGACTAAATAATTTATAAATGAATATTGTAAAAAAAAACAAGCAATTTTATTCATTACTTATTTTCACTACAGTTCCTCTAAATCATCTTATGCACAAGCTTTGTTTTTATAGGGATAGCAGGTATGATGTTCCAAATGGGTCTCATTGGCTATCTTTCCTTATCTATTTCTGATAAGATTATTGGGAAATGCAAATTCTGAAGCGTGTTAACCTGGGTACACACGGTACAATTTTCCATCAGATCGACAGAACTATTAGATAATTTCCGATAGGTCAGAGCGGATTGCGATCGATTTTGGGTACTTATCAACACAAAATCGAACACAAAATCTATTTTGTGGAAACAATTTGGACATCTACACACAATGCAATTTCTTATCAGATCACCGGTTGATCTGATGAAAATTTGTACCGTGTGTATGAGGCTTAAAGAGACTCTGAAGTCTCGTTTTTCAATTGCTATTCTCATATAATCCCCTTCAGCGTGAATGCCTCACTTAAATCGCCGCATCCCCATGGCAGATGGGTGATATATTACTGAGAAAACTACCTGCAAAGTTCCACGACTATGCAGGTCGCAGATCATGCTGAGCTTTGAGCTGTAGCTTAGCCTCTCTGCAATCAATCTCCACGGGTCTCCGCCTCCTCCCCGCCCCTCTCAGTGAAAGAAGACCTAGAGGGGCGGGAGGAGGCGGCGATCAGCAGAGATTAATTGCGGAGGAGGCAGAGCTACAGCTCAAAGCTCTGCCTCTTCTAGGAAGTAAAGCCCTGCGAGCCAGGGAGCTTTGCAGGACTATCTCAAACTAAAAAATCAACCATCTGCTGCGGGGATGCAGCGATTCAAGTGAGGCATTCATACTGAAGAGGATTTTATGAGAAAAGTAGGTAAAAAAAGAGACTTCAGGGTCTCTTTAAGGCTGCTGTAATGGAATTTTAACAACATGGAGCCAAATATGATGCTTTCCCTGAATATTTTATTTAGCAAATTACAAGTTATGTTGTTGCTGTTGTTGATTTGGTAACTATTTAAAAATACGCCTGTATTTCCTCCTTTTCTTTGGTGCAGGAATATTTGGAGTCTTAGCATTCGGTTTTGTACTCCTCACCTTCACCTGTCATTTCTATGACTTTTTTCACCAGGCAGAGTGGGAGAGAAGCTTCCGAGAATATGTCCTGTGAGTATTACAAGCTAAGAGTTGGACTTTCACCATCTACAATATACCATGGCCCATATACAATTCATTTTTTTCTCCTGATTTTTCTCCTAGGCGATATTTTCTAAATTTGACAACAAAATACCGTTAAAAAAAACAGCAAGCAAGAAAATACAGGTAGTCCCTGAAATACAAACTACCTGCCACTAAGAACGTCATTTTTTCAAATAGGTCTTATAGTTTTTGAGAAAATCAATTTCAAACAAATTAAAAGAAAAATGTTTTTTAAACTCAAACTCACTAAAATGACATTTTGCTGTGGTACACTATAATATATAGAGAGTTCAAAGTTCTGCATTAATATTTTACACATTTTAAAGCAAACCTGTGATCGAGCCCTGGATAAAGGGGGACAGAAGGAGGCACAAAGGGATCAGAGGTGGTACAGAGGGACACAGTGGAAGCACAAGGGAGAGGTGGCCCAGATGGAGACACTGAAGGAACAGGGACAGAGGTGACACAGTGGGGGGCAAAGGTGGCACAGGGGGAAAATAAAGGCAGAGGGGTACATGGGGGCACAGAGGAGGTACAGGGGACAGAGATGGCTCAATGTGTTAACCGGGACTACCTGTACTCAAAATAATTTCTTTAGTACATTTTCACCTACCGTGTGGTGCAGATTATTATTTTAAAGAGAGGAGGAAAAAAACAATCTTCTAGGAGAAAACTCTGGAGAAAAAGTTATTTGCATATGGGCCCAAATGTTTTTCCTATGAATGACAGAGGAAAATAGAGTCCCTAAGTGATTTGATTACAAACACATATCAAGCTTATAATCACTAATGTGATGTGAATTAAAGAAATGAACAAAATAACAATTAGATGTATAGCACATTTAGAATCATAACAAGCAACACTACTAGAATACAAGCCTTTCCACTCGCATTTGTTGTTAACAGGCTGCAAAGGACTTACGTCACAATGTCATGAGATTCAGTCATGCAGAGCCCATATTGGGCCTGAATTCAATTTTTCTCCAAAGTTTCTCCCAGGACATAAGTTTTCATCTTCTGTTTGAAATAACATTTCAGCACTCTGCAATTAAAAAGGTACCAAGAAGCAGGTGAAAAAGTATTGTCAAAAATATTTTTGCTGGCGGCGTACAAGGCATTTTATTGATAGGAAGTAAAAAATATTACCTAGGAGAAAACTTGGAGAAAAAGTGAATCAGGCCCATTGGGCATGATTTACAAAGCTTTTTCACCTGTTTTTCTCTGTTTTCACCTTTTGGCCCATATGCAATTAACTTTTTCTCCTGAGTTTTCTCCTTGGAGATACTTTTTCATCTTCTATTTAAAATAACTTTCAGCACTTAAAACAATATTTTGAGTATTTTCTTGCTCGCTGGTAAATGAAAGTGCATTTTATTGACAAGCTTAAAAATATCACCTAGGAGAAAACTCAGGTGAAAACGTGAATTGCATATGGCCCTTTCTATGTTACATTTTTAAGCTCCCAAAGAGCAAAAATATAATATAATTAAGGTAAGAAAAGTAATATTGAAACAAAGTTAATCAGGAACAACTTACTTTAAGTGATTATTTTGCTTGTAAATGTGCTGAAACGTTATTTTTATCAATTAGGTGATAAGTCATTTATGAGAAGTTTTGTGAATAGAGCCCATTGACTCTTACAATAGGAAACGGGGAAAAATACATCTTAGTGGTCAGAGTTCTGTTTAAACATTGTACAGCTCTGTAAAAAATATCTTAAATCCTCTGCATTTTACTTTTGCTTTCTTTCAGGTGTGAGGCCAATGTTACTATTGCATCTCAGAACAACAAGCCTGCCCCAGAGTGTGAAATCAAGAACAAGCCCAGCCTTCTGGTGGAAAAGATTAACCTCTTTGCCATGTTTGGCACTGGCATATCTATGAGTACATGGGTGTGGACCAAAGCAACCATTATCATCTGGAAGAGAGCCTGGTGCAGGTGAGACAAGGAGATGAAAAACTGAGCGTCTCCCATGGGCTTTTTCATAAAAATTGCAATGGACAACCTATTATTAGTGTGTGATAATAACGACACAGTACTCAAGTCATGTTCAAGCCTGAAGTGGAAATTTACAGCTGAAGAATAATTATGACTTGAAAACTTTGTACAGACAATTAAGTTCTGTCACCTAAAATGATAATTCCTGGTAGTTTCTTGTGATAGTCCACTGTTTATACATAATTTCCTTTTCTTCTATAGGGCAATGCATAAAGTGCAGAGGCTTCGCCATTGTAAAAAACTTTGACGTATAAATGAACTATAACTAAAATACATTGGGCCTCATCCAATCCACGTTTTCTCCCAAGTTTTTTCTCTTAGGAGATATTGTTTCATATTTTGTTTAAAATAACTTTTCAAAAAAAAAGTACTGTCAAAATTATTCTGAGTATTTTCTTGCTTGCTGGTAGCTTAAAAGGCATTTTATTTATAATGTGAAAAATATCACCTAAGAGAAAACAGTGAATTGGATCGGGTCCAAAGTAATTTAGTTATAGTTCATTTATACTTCATCAGGCTCATTTTATACTAGCATAAATATTGTCCCTTGTTTTGAGCTTTTGTGTATAATTTTATATAACTTTCTCTCTGTCTTTACCAGCGCTAAATTATTACCAAATGAGATTCAGTTTTTGAATAAAATAGAAGTTTTCGACATTCGCTTTCCTGTGTGGTCCACGAACCATGTGACCTAGAAGTAAGACAGATTTTGCAGATCTCTAAACTTAGCTTATTTGCAAACTTCTGGCTTGTAAACATACCTATGGCTCTGGATACTACAGAGCCTTTCAGGTCCTTAGTCTGTCCTGTCGTTCCTGTGCTGTCCCCGGTTGAAGTTACTTATTCTTCTAGGTCTTCAGGCACTCTTCAGGCTGCCTTTGGAATTACTAATTTCTCCCGATTAGTTCCAAAGACGAGAGCATCTGTATTACGCATAAGCAAGCCCAGACCCATGGATGTGGAGTAGAGATTAGCTCATCTTTGGAACTTTTCAGGGACACAAGTAGTTCTGAAAGCTGCTCGAGGAATACCGGAAAACATTTCAACCTAGCAGGTCAAATAGCTTCAACGGCTGAGGAAAGACGGGTCGGAGCAAGGACCGGGAAGGGTCTATGGTATCCAGAGCCTTCCCCCTACTTAGGTATGTATCAAACTTAACCTAACTGTGAGGTGTTAGTTTTTGTTTGGGTCCTTGCTGAGATTCCTCCTACCCTGTTCCCCTTCCTGTCTGGGGGTTCGATTCCACTAGGGGCGATTCAGAGCAATTCCCAGCATGCAGATTTGGACAGGAAATCGGTGCCTATTGCAATCAATAGGCTGCTTCCAAATTTGCATACGGGAAAAAAACCAGATGGTCGGCAATATTTTTTCGCTTCAGGCATGTGAATCTCCAGAGCTATACGTGGCATGGCTAGAGGGATTGGGATGCGCACTTGCATTGGAATAAAAGGAAAATGAGCCCTTATGTTGCTGAGAACATGACATGAGTGAATCTCTCCAACACTTAGGCCTCTTTCACATGGTTAGCTGAAGGCGATGCTCATGCAGAGGCGGCCATTGCATTAAATCACATCTGAGTTTGGCCATAATTGAACTTACACGTGGCATACATGATGTCCTTTTTTGCTGTCAAATTCTGACTTGTGGGGCTACAAACGCTCCCACTTTACTGTATTTAATAGCACCTGGGAAGGTGCTCAGTGGCCATCAGATGGGAGACCAACAAAGGCAGTAATATACAACTAGTAAATATTATAACATTACACTAAAATGTTTTTATTACTCTTGTGATTTACACACTTTCTGATACTTTATTGGGAACAGGAAGTAAAGGAAGTTTCTAACAGAGACAATTCTGACAGAGATTCTAACCCTTCTTCACTGTCCAAAGTGGAAAAAAAAATGTTGTGACCAGAATTCAAAAGCAATATTTATATATGATCTATTATTTATATACTGTCTAGTCTGTTAGTATAATTTTATACCTATGATTAACAGAATTTTAGGTCGCAGTGATGATGAACCAAAGAGAATCAAGAAAAGTAAAATGATTGCAAAGGCATTTTCCAAACGGAAGGAGCTGCTGAACAACCCTGAAAAGGAGCTGTCCTTTAGCCTGCACACAGTGTCCCATGAAGGACCAGTCGGTATGTATAAATAAAGAGCTTTTCCACTCTACATTGGAAAAATTTCCTACCGTATATACTCACGTATGAACCATGCTGAGTATTGGTGGACCCCCCAACTTTTGCCCCACAAAAACCTAATAATGTGTGACCCGCTTATAAGCCGAAACCTCAATGTCTCCTCAAGCTTCTCCTTGTGTATGTGATAAAGAGTTCCCACTGGAAGTGTGCTTGTTATTTATAGTTACCACTCCTTGTTCCTGGCACTCGTCTCCCTGTCCTTGCAGCTCTGTACTCATCACTAGAGATCCAGGCTGCACCGTATTCTTGTTCCAGGCAGTCATCTTCCCATCTCCCTTGCAGCTCTGTACTCGCCGCTGACGTCTGACGTACAGAGTCTTAGGGGAAACGGAAAGATGGCTGCCCAGAACAAGAAGACAGTAAAGCCAGAACCCCTAGCAGGGGGAGATGCATGGGAGAGGGGAAGATGGCTGCCAGGGATGAGGAGAGGTAACTATAGATACAGGCACGGGTCCAATGTGTACACTGTATATTGGGTCCCACATATGACTCGCATATAAGCTGACACTTTTTTGGTCCCAAAAATGTGTTGTTGTTTTTTTTATGCGAATGTATACGGTATGCTTAATCCATACTGCTCATCTAAGCTTTGAGGTGCCAAGTCCACCATTACATGCAATGGATACTGTACAATTGTAGGAATTTATAATATTGCAGAAGGGCCAAGCTCGTGTTGGAATGTGAAGAACTCTGCAGCAGTATGAGGTCATTGTTTTTAGATTCAATGAGCACAGTAGTAAAGCAATGTACTCATTAGAGCTTGGCATCGTGAAACATGAGGATTATGTGGGTCTTGTTGCCAATTTCCTTTTAGAATATGCTTCTTGTTTGGCTGTTGTGCTGATCCTCTGCTGCTGAGCCACTGACCCAGACTCATCTGGCCGTGATGCAGACACTAGTAAAGTAAAAAGATCAGCATGGCATCCTTAAAAAGGAAAAAGAGGGATTCCTCTCTATTTCACTCCTTTCAAGTTGTATGTTGGACTGCTAGTAATATCCTGTGGAATTACCTTAATTACATGATTGCAGTCACCATGTTTATTCCCTATTTTCCCAGCTGGACTCAACTTTGACATTAATGAACCATCAGCTGATATGTCTTCAGCATGGGCACAGCATGTCACGAAGATGGTCGCCAGGAGAGGAGCCATTTTACCTCAGGATGTTACTGTAACTCCCGTGGCAACTCCAGGTGACAAATATAAACACTTCATATGCAAAACAAATAACATGTGGATAATGTAGATATGGACAAGCATGTGTACTGAAGTAAATGTTTATTGTGACTGTATAGGCTGGTGTCCCTATGAGAGCTAAGCCACCCCTTACACTTTTTAGTCTATTTTAATAATAGTTTGTCTTACCACATGATAAATATCTGGAAGAGAATAGAAGCTACTGTAGAAGTGGAGAGGGAAGGGTGATTTTTTTTTTTCAATTTAACTACCGGATATACTCACATATAAGCTGACCCGTGTAAAAGCCGAGGTACCCACTTTTCCCTCAGAAACCAGGAAAAAGTGATTGACTCGCATATAATCCCCCTCCCCGATATAACCCCTTTACACAGTAGCCAGATGTTCCCCCAGTACAAGTCAGTCCCCCTCCCCATAGCCAGATGTGCCCCAGGATCATACAGCTGTGTCTCAAGAAGCCACTGTAACGATCGGTGTCAGCACACAAAGAGAATCTGATTATTGGTGATCTGCAGTATCACCAACAATACAGATATATACCCGATTATTGATGATCTGCAGAATCCCCGATAATCCAAGTATGACTAACCTCTGGACACCTATATAGTGTGAGTGTTTGGTGCAACAGTAATGACTTTGAGTGAGACCACCCGAGGAGCAGGTGGTCTTTGGCAGTATGGGCGATACTGCCTTCTGAGAAGTGCAAAAACCTTCCAGCAGCCTGAGACCTCCAAAGGGGTGGAGTCCCAGGCTGAAAGTAGGAAGTACCTGTGAGTGAGTGACACCTGAAAGGTGGATGTCACTAGCAGGTCTGGAGACTATCTCTTAAAGGAGAGAGATAGCTCTCAAGGTCGGGCAAGCCAGGTCGGCAACACACAGACACACAAGGTACAGAGACAGAAGGCTGATTCGGTATCCAAAGGCAGGCAGGGTTGGCAACAGATAATCAGATATGCGTAGGTACCGAATCAGAAAGCAGAGGGATAGTCAGAAAAGCAATAGGTCATAACAGATATCAAACAATGCCTAGTCTTGGATGTGAGGTCTGTGGTCTCTACACCCTGGAACTAGTCTGGAGTATAATATGATGGTACACAGTATCCCTAGTCTTGGGTGTGAGGTCCGTGGTCTCGACACCCTGGAACTAGTCTGAAGTATAACAGAATGATAACACAAAGTCCCTAATCTTAGGTGTGAGGTCCGTGGTCTCGACACCCTGGAACTAGTCTGAAGTATAACACAATGATAACACCAAGTCCCTAATCTTGGGTGTGAGGTCCGTGGTCTCGACACCCTGGAACTAGTCTGAAGTATAACACAATGATAACAGAAGTAATCTGGCTCAGTGTGAATTCCCAGGTCCTCCTGGTTCTAACACACTGTAGAATCTGACTAAGGTCTGAGTGCTTCCACGTAAGTGTTCGCAATGGCAGACAACCTGAGACTGACCAGCAGTAACTATGTATAGAGCGGCGCTTTCCGGCGCCACCCATCAATGATCAACCAATAGTCACTAGCTCTGAGGTCAGCTGACCGACCTGGTCAGCTAATCCCTCCTTGGTTGTCATAAAGGTTCTGCCTCTCAGCGCGCGTATTCCTTAATCTGTGTGAACTTACAGTCCCAGCCACACCAGACGCACGCTGCTGCGTGCAAACCGCCGCGCTGGACGCGGAATCAGCCGCCTTGCTGTCAGTACACGCGGCGGCTTTTCCGCGTTCTATTACAGCCACTAGATGGCATCATAGATATGAGACACTGCGATTGCCACATAGGAAGAATCCCCGATCATTGCACCGCTGACACGTTGCTTGCACGCTCAGCTCCACAAGCCAGGGGGCACAGGTAGTCAAGAGCAGCACACTCTGCACACCATGTTGCAGGGGATGGAGGGCACTGACAGCAACAATTTGATGCAACAACCCACTTATCAAAAATGTTAAACAATGGTGGAGAAGTAACTACGTAGTATTGTATTTTTTATTTACAATGCTGTGAGTGCAATATGGTCAAATATTTTTTGTAGTTCAACCAGGATAATTTGATTCCTGCGTGGAACACCTGAATTACTAGAAGTTTTATCTTAGAGCACACTCACCTCCAGCATTGACCAGAAACACCACGATAGATTTACTAGTTTGACTAACATTGTTGTTTGAATTTGGGACCTTGTGGTTCAGAACCCTAACACCCTCTTTCAGCACCGAATAGCAGGAATGGGTACATTTGATTTAACGCAGATACTTCCTGCTTTCAAGCTGGAAGGACGAAGTATCAGAGAAGGAGGAAGTATGGGGGTTAAATGAAATGCACCCCATTCTGCTGTTTAGTGCTAAGTGCGGGTTGTCGTGTTTCAAACCACCAGGGCCCATATGCAATTCACTTTTTCACCTGAGTTTTCTCCTAGGAGATAATTTTTCATCTTCAATTTAAAGCAGTTTTCCAGTACTTTTTAACTAAGTATTTTCTCGTTTTCTGGTGACTTAAAAAGCATTTTATTGACAAGTTTAAAAATATCACCTTGGAGAAAACTAAGGTGAAAAAGTGAATTGCATATGGGCCCAGGTCTCAAATTTTAACAACATCACTAAGTCTGACACAATTTTATAATTAGTTTCCTGATAATGACCAGAAATTGAAAATGTATTTGTGAGAAGTAAACCCTTCTTCCATGTATCTTCTCACAATGGCCTAATTATTTTTTTAGATTCTGGAACCTCAGACCAAACCCCAGATTTTCTTAAATGCTAATGAAATGCACCCTATTCTGCTGTTCTGTGCTGGGAGCGGGTTGTCGTGTTTCAGACCACCAGGTCTCACATTTTAAAAACATCACTAAGTCTGACACAATTTTATAATTAGTTTCCTGATAATGACCAGAAATTGAAAATGTATTTGTGAGAAGTAAACCCTTCTGACATGTATCTTCTCACAATGGCCTAATTATTTTTTTAGATTCTGGAACCTCAAACCAAACCCAAGATTTTCTTAAATGCTAGGAATTTGTATTAAATGTGTGTTATTGTATTGGATAATAAAAATATAAATCTTCTTTAGTTATAGCTAAGCCTTGGTCTTTCTCCTAGGTCAGACATTTTTTATGTTGTTTTGTGATATGTGAAATAAAAATGTAAGCGTTCTCACCACCACTGCAATGATATACAGTATGGAGTTGGGGATTCCCAGTCTTCCATTGGGGACATCTACTCCGCTAACAGCAGGCAACTGTGATATTTCCCTTTGGTAGAATGTCCTCTAACTTCATGCCATGTTTTTGGACAGGTAGTGAAAGAAGAATATCTTAAACCAAAAAAAAAAACAGACAACAGTAAAAATCTTACAAAGAAAATACTTTTACGAGCTGTGTACATTTACACAAGCTCGTTTTCTCAAAACATTGAGTATGAAAATATTCTGTGTTTTTTGAAAAAAAAACTGCTTCTGTCAGCAGAGAGCTCTGCCACATTGCATTAGGTGGGATAGTCATCACCTACAGAGCCAGCCTTTCCATACTCTCATCTCTGAACTGGGGAGAACAGAGTGTGATATAAACCTCCCATGTTTCCAAACACTGTACTTGATCTTCCTTTACCTTCTTACTTTTTCTATAACATTTTGGTTTAATTTGGTTTCCCTAGTTCCTCCAGAAGAAAGAGAAGCCATGTGGCTGGCAGAGGCAGACAACCCCTATGGACTGGAGAAGAAAATTAAGAAGAAGAAAAGGAGAAAGAAGAAAGAGGTCAGACCAATTGATGAAAATACTGGTATGAAAAATTACCCTGTACGGGCTTCAACAGCAGTACCTCGTCTACCAAAGCTTCCAGTTAAGCCAGGTCTAGTGACCAGAACAGTGGAACTGCAGGAGTCTGAAGAGGCCCTACCAGGATCCTGCAGAGAATATAGAAGATGGCCACCTTTAAACGGAGGATTATACCAAGTGGGAAATATGGATGACCACCTTGGATACAAAAGATACACCCATACCAATCATATTTCTCACCCTTACGCCCCTGATGAACTTCCTCTAGCTGAACAGAGTGGTGCTCAGTATATGCCTTATCCAAGGCGTGATGGTGTATTCCAGTATTCCAATGGGAACCTTCCATCATATTCCATAAGACATGGTCATTGCAATGAAAGAACTCAAAGCAGAAGAGTAGAAATCCCCCCAATTCACTCCAGAGCAAACCTCATGGATGCAGAACTCATGGATACCGATTCAGATTTCTAGCAATAGAACAGGCACTTTATATACTCCTGCTGGGTTTACTTAGGCTACAGTTACCAGTGACAATCCCGATCTTATGGATCCCCGCTGTATTGTATTAATGGCAATTTCTCAAACGGAGACACGTAGAATTGTGAAGTCTTGCCAAGGGACTATTTCCTGCAAATAATTGTTATTTAACTGCCAATTTTGGACAAACTGAACCAGAAGTATGAAATTACACGTGCTGTGCTTGAGTTGAGGAGAAAGTGCAGAAAGTCTGTTTACTGTTCATTCATAATGCAGCTATACAGTGGAGAGTTTACCACAGTAGCACCTACTTTGCCTTATATGATGGACATTATTCTGCCGATGTGCCGAATATTTACTGTGTATATGACAGCTAACTGCTGATCTCAGTGAGCATGGTGCATATACAAGAATTGTTATCTAGGCTGAGATGAATTTTGTGTTCTAGTATCTGTTTAGTGATACAACTTAATTGCAAAAAACATGGCATGTCTGTTCTTCTGATACCAACTGCAGCCTTTCAATTAGTTATTAAATCTGACAGTGTGGACATGGTTAGCCTGGTCACGTTCAGATCTGATTGTACAAAAAAATCAGTGTAGAAACCAGTGGAATTGGAATTTTTAGTCAACTTATGTCATATGTTTTATATTGCAACAATCTGCAATACAAGTATCTCAGTTGGTACTTGCTTGTTGGGAATAAGCAGGATTTTGTATCATTTTCATCACATTGGTACATTCAGTGAAACCTTGGATTGAGAGTAACTTTGTCTAAAGGTGGCCACACACCATACAATTTTTTAAATATCTGTTCAATTTAAGAATTGCAATCAATTTTTCTGACAGATTGTAACATTTAAAAAATCTGACCAATGTACCACACACCTATGTTCAATTTTTTCCTCAATTATGATGAAAATGATTGGAAACTCAGAGAAAATTGCTAGGGTGTGTATATTAATAAATTAGCAATCCAACACACACCATACAATCTTTAGTAGAAAGATACAATCTTTAGTAGAAATTGAAGAGAAATATCTGGCATTCCAGATCGATTTAAATCGAAAAAAACGGGAAATCCGATCGGATTTTTAAGTCGAATGAAAAAAAAAGCTTTCGATTTTTTCGAGAGATACGATCGTTTTTATCGAATTACTGTAAAATCAGATCATTTTATTGTATCGTGTGTGGCCACCTTAAGAGTGCTTTGCAAGACAAGCAAAAATTTTAATGAACTCTGCCGACAAACGATCATTCCCCAATCTATCTTTCAGCATTGTGTTTAGTGGGACGCAAATGTTCATGCGAACGCTTGTTTAAACCAAATTATTTTTTTGCTAATGTCCATTGATTTAATCTGTATATTATACAATCGTTCCTGATGTGATCCATCAAGACGGTCTTTCAAAATAAACGATCGTCGCTGTTCGTTGGCCGTCTTTATCCGTTGTTTACTGAATTTTTGTTAAAATTCATGAAACATGAGGAACGAACAATCTTGCGGTGGGTATGAACCTTAAGATTATGGTTCTCCTTTGACATTGCAGGATTGTACTTGATTGTACTTAATCTGAGTGTAGGGACTGTACAATGCAACAGGTCCATGAAATCCTCAAAAGTAGGCAAAAGCAACTGTCATTAAATAAGTTCCTTGTTAAAGCGGTATCGTCACCATAAAAATCAAATTTCAACAGCAACTGGTCTGAGTGTATTAAGTGATAAAGATGCCAAGCCTGCATTCAAAACTTTCAAAACTTTTTCTGCTGTTATGATTTGGAGTTATCACATACTTAAGGAACACTGGCCCTTTAGTAGTCGTGCCAAAGAATTGCATGCTGGGGGTTCTTTTTATCTATAATCTATTCCTCCTCTTCCCTTTATTTCCCTGCCAGCTTCTTATCTGAAACCTAATCCCCTACTCACTTGTGTTTACAAGCAAGGCTGAGGTGACTCAGCGATTGGAGGAGACAAGAAAAAAAGTAAAGGGCAGAAATGACATCACGAGTTAGCCTTAAAGAGACTCTGTAACAACAAAAACCTCCCCTGGGGGGTACTCACCTCGGGTGGGGGAAGCCTCCGGATCCTAATGAGGCTTCCCACGCCGTCCTCTGTCCCACGGGGGTCTCGCCGCAGCCCTCCGAACAGCCGGCGACTGTGCCGACTGTCAGTTCAATATTTACCTTTGCTGGCTCCAGCGGGGGCGCTGTGGCGACTTTCGGCACGGAAATAGACGGAAATACCCGATCTCCGTCGGGTCCGCTCTACTGCGCAGGCGCCGGAAACTTGCGCCTGCGCAGTAGAGCAGACCCGACGGCGATCGGGTATTTCCGCCTACTTCGGCGCCGAGAGGCATCAGAGCGCCTGCGCAGGAGCCAGGAAGGTAAATATTGCATCACGGCTGTACGGAGGGCTACAGCGAGACCCCCGAGGGACGCAGGACGGCGTGGGAAGCCTCATTAGGATCCTGAGGCTTCCCCCACCCGAGGTGAGTACCCCCCAGGGGCCGTTTTGTCGTTACAGTTCCTCTTTAACTGTGGGCAAAAGACATGGCCCCCCACCAGGAACAGAATTCTTGTAATTTACTATATAACATTCACTGAAATCAAAACGTGGACAGTATAATACATGTGTTATGTAAGTAGATCAAGTATTTATCTACTTATATATGTGTTTTTTTCCCTGGCATAGTATGGCTGATCCTACTGCTTTAAAGTCACACACACGCACAACAAAAAAAAGGTTGTCGTGAGCCAACAGATAGCATGGATTCTGTTAGTTATAGAAAAATACTTTTTTTACATTTTTACTTTATACAGGACAGTACTTAGTATTAAATATTTTTCTATTAATGTATATTGATTGTGGAGCGAATCATCTGAGTTTCCATTAATATATAATATACTTCACCAGATGGGTGTGCCTAAATATTTATCCCATCAAAACTGACTGGCACTGGAAGTTTATACATAATGCTTAAAGTGGCAGCTATAAGTCAATCTCAGCTGCTTGTTAAAGGTGTGATCAGTCTTTATTTGAGGCTTATATTAAAAGAGTTACAAAAAAGCAGTATGTTTGTATGCATCTATCTGGGAATTTTAAAGTGAGAGAGACATGGTGGCTGCCATATTTATCATCTTTTATATAATACCAGTTGCCTGGCAGTACTACTGATTTTTCTGGCTGCTGTAATGTCTGAATCACACACCTGAAACAAGCATGTGGCTAATCTAGTCAGACTTCAGTCAGAAATATCTGCTCTGCATGTTTTCAGGGTCTACGGTGTATTAGAGGCAGAGGATCAGCTGGGCAGCCATGCAATTTGCATTGTTTAAAAGGAACTACATACTGTAAATCAGGCTCCATATGCCGCTCACTTCAGGTGTGATTTATAGCTTATTCTAGACAGTTGAAGAAGATTGGACACCCACCATTTTTTGCATGAGCTTTTGCATACTTTCATGCATTAATCTGCCAAACCTTGTAAACTAAGCCTTACTAATAGAATTAGAAAATAAGCTGTGATCCTGTTGTTGCAGTGACCCTTTTGTCTGATCTTTCCTTGGATTACAGTTTCTGTTTACAGCCCAGTTCCAGGATACGTTTTGCGTCACGTGAGATTTGTAGCACCTACAACGTTTCTGCTGCAATTGCAGCAACACATCTTTACCAATGGTCATTTTCAAAACAGATCATGACAAATCTGTTGTCAATGATAAAGTTCATTTTATGTTCTTATTTAACAGCAGTAGTAAGCTTTTTTTTTCCTATGGAAATATTTGACTGAATACAATTGTATATATGAACCTTTCTGCTGGGTGCATTATTGTCCTTCATATACACTTTTGCCCTGTTTTTAATTTATATTTTATGTGCATGGTACCCATTTTTTGTTATGCATAACAATGTAAAAAGTTATATCTATATGCCATTTTATTCAATTAGTTTTATTTTCTCCATTTTTGGCATGGTTACTGTTACAGTATTTTTTACTACTCCACACCCTCTGGAGGTAATTTGCGCCTAAAGATTTATCTGAAAAGAACTGCATTGTGTAGAATAATTAGTTTTTTCACTGAGCTGGTCCTAGAAAGGGTAAGAAGCCTAGCAGAGCTACCTTGGCAGCATAAATCAGGGATGTTATCTATGCTTATATTTCAGTTGAGTTGGAGGTCCTTCTGCCAGTCAAAGCCCATCCAACCAGATTGTTGATTACCTCCCGGGTTGATATTGCAGAGTTTCCTTAGGTAATATTGATCAAGTAGCTACCTGGATATCACAATCAACATTTATTTTAAAGTCATAGGGTTTGATTCACTAAGACAAATAGCATGCCTTATCAAAGTAAATGCCTTATCAAAGGTAACACGCCTTATCAGAGTAGCATAGTGAGCGCTACGAACCCGCAGGGGCTCAGGACAGGACGAGTGGAGTTGCCAATTAGCAGGCATAAGTATGCTACCCTGATAAGGCGTGTTAACTTTGATGAGGCATGTTAACTTTGATAAGGCATGCTATTTGACTTAGTGAATCAAGCCCATTACTAGATAATTATATATAATATATATATATATATATATATATATATATATATATATATATATATATATATAATGAAAACAATTTGCTGCATTGCAGATTATAATACAAACTTCACAATGTGCATTAAAATGTTCCTGAGGTGGTGGTCACAACAAAAAAAATATACATACCTGGGGCTTCCTCCAGCCTGATCGCTCCCACGCTATCCTGTTCTGCCTCCCTGATCACCCGCAATTGCTCCGGGAAAGTCCTCCGGTCCAGGGCCAACTGCACATGCATGGCCTGGCTGCGCGCATGCTCCTGTCACGTCATGTCACCAGGAGCGTTCTGCTCCTGCACAGTGCTACTGCGCAGGTGCAGACAGGGTGCGCACCTGGCCGGACTGCGCCTGTGCCGACTTGCCCCAACTGGAGGGTTTTCCGGGGCCAGTTGTTGGCAAACGAGGAGCCAGAAGAGGATGACGTGGGAGCGATAAGCCTGGAGGAAGCCCCATGTATGTATATTTTTATGTTGTGGCCACCATCTCAGGTACACTTTAAAGGATACCTGAAGTGACATGTGACATAATGATAAGGATACTGGTATGTACAGTGCCTAGCACACAAATTACTATGCTGTGTTCCTTTTTTTCTTTCACTGCCTGAAAGAGTTAAATATCACGTATGTTAGTGGCTGACTCAGTCCTGACTTAGACAGGAAGTGACTACAGTGTGACCCTCACTGATAAGAAATTCCCCTTTTTAACTCTTTTTTGCTTTTAGAAGCCATTTTCTGCTAGGAAAGTGTTCTCATAGTTGGAATTTATTATCAGTGAGGGTCACACTGTAGTCACTTCCTGTCTGAGTCAGGACTGAGTCAGCCACTTACATACCTGATATTTAACTCTTTCAGGCAGAGAAAGAAAAAAGGAACACAGCATAGTTATTTGTGTGCTAGGCACTGTACATACACATGTCTATCTCATCATGTCGCATGTCACTTTGGGTATCCTTTAAGAAAGATGAGCCTGAAGTAGGTGGACAGGCTTGTAGATGTGCACCTAAATGTCCTCAATGAAAACTATCATGTGTACCAGAATGAGGCATCTATGTGTATTGCATCCCTTTCCTTGTTTTTGCTTACGTCTCCATTTTGACTGATATTACTGCATTGCTTAACTCCTCTACAGTCTCATGAAAAGTATTCATTAACTCATTTGACCTAGTTTTACATTACACATCAGTGTTCTGTCCTTGTAATAATGTATATATTTAGTGTGCTATGATATGTATATGAGTGAAAGGATGAAATATTTCCTTTTCCGTAGTTGTTTAATTTGACCCTTTGAAATTCTGGTATTTTTTTCTTGTGTTTGTTTAATTCCATAATGTAATCAATGACATCTTTGACATTAGTCATGCTCTGCTTATGTATTTCCTTGCAGCTGTGCATTTAAAATTGTAATACATTTTGTCTTGTTTGTAGAAAACTAGCTATTACTTAGCACCAAATGAGAAGGTTTGCCTTTGTATCGTTAGTAGAACTGGGCCCATATGCAATTAATTTTTTCACCTTAGTTTTCTCCTAGGTGATCATTTTTCATCTAAAATAACTTTTCAGCACCCTGCACTTGAAAAAGAACCAAAAATAGGTAAAAGAAAAAAAAAAGGTACCATCACATTATTTTTGAGTATTTTCTTGCTTGCTGGTGGCTTAAAAGACATTTTAAGTCTGGTGGCTTAAAATAACAATAATATTTATATAGCGCTTTTCTCCCTGGGGACTCAAAGCGCTGTGACCCTGCATTATGCAGTCTCAAAGGCTAGGGAAAAGAGGTGAGTTTTTAGCCTTTTTTTAAAGCTGTCCAGAGAAGGAGCCTCTCGTACTGATTGTGGAAGTGAGTTCCATAGAGTAGGGGCTGCATAGGAAAAGGCCGGAGCACCAAATGTTAACTGTATCCTGGGAATAACCAGCTTCATCTTGTTGGCAGAGCAGAGGGTGCGTGGAAGGGCATAAAGTTCCAATAGATCCGCTATGTATTTGGGTCCCATGTGGTGTAGAGCCTTGAATGTCAGCAGGCAGATCTTAAACTTGATTCTCCATTTTACTGGCAACCAGTGAAGAGTTTGCAGTACTGGGGTGATGTGTGAGCTGCGGGGGGCATTGGCTAGGAGTCTGGCTGCAGCATTCTGTACTAGCTGTAAGGGGCGCAGAACCTTATCTGTAGATCCGATTAACAGGGCGTTGCAGTAGTCTAGGCGGGAGGATACAAATGCGTGAACCAGGGCAGGTAGGTCTTCAGCTGGAATAAGGTGTTTTATTTTCGCTATATTTCTTAGATGGAAGAAGGAAGACTTGACGACAGCTGATACCTGCTGTCTGAGTTTTAGATTTCCATCCAGGATCACCCCAAGGTTTCGCACAGAGTCTTTATACTGTACAGTATCTCCCCCAATTGCTAGTTTGAGGTGGTGAGCGTTTTGAACTTTATCCATCATGTGTGGACCACCTACCACCAACACCTCTGTTTTGTCAGAGTTCAGCCTCAGCCAGCTGGTGTTCATCCAATTTTGTAAATCCACTAGACACGCATTTATGGATGCTGATGGGTCTTGGGTGCCAGGCTTGAAGGACAGATACAGTTGTGTGTCATCTGCATAACAATGGTATCCTAAACAAAAATACATTTCATTGACGAGTTTATAAATATCACCTTGTGGAAAAAGGGAATTGCATATGGGGCCAGGTGAGAATAGGTGTTCTGATCCTGTGCCTTGTACTGAACACAAAACAAGCTCATCAGGGGTGTAACTAGGAATCAGTGGGCCCCAACAAATCTTTGAACTTTGACAATCAGGCTAAAGAGGAGCAGCAAGACCTGATGTGGTGGCCAGAGTGGAGAAGCCAGGGTAGGAGAAGGAAAATCGGTATGAAAGGAAGTAATCAGAACTGTGGAGAGGGGGGGGGGGGGCAGGTGGTAGGAGCAGTATGATTTGAGGTGATAAGATTAAGAAGGTCAGCCAGGGTGGGAAGTCAGCATGGATGGTAGTCAGCTCCAGTGGGGAGGTAATTAGGATACACAATAACTGTGGAGATGGTTAAACTTACAAACATGCAGCATCCCCGCTTGTTCACATCCCCTATGCAGTACATGTCACAGCAGAAGTGAAGTTCCATCAGGAGTGAATGGAGAAGCTACAGAGAGTGCCCTGCTTTCACCCACGCATGTGGTCTGACAGTCCCTGTGATGACAAGTCCTATACGGCTTATCACTCTCCCTCCCTTGCTTATCCACCAGATTTAATCTGAAATGTCTGGCAGTTGCAGTGAAAATAAAGTGTTGTTGCCATGGTCCTCCTTCTCCTCTCCAGTAATGTATGTGGTGACCCCAAGCCCCCTCAAACTGCGGGGTCGCAAGAGTGATAGTTACCCCCTTGAAGCTTGTGAAGGTGTTTCTGATTATTTCTGCTTACATTATATTTTTTCAAATTAAATAATTTTAAAGCCTCAAGCACAGAAAGGAAAAGCTGTTACCAAAATGTGTTTTGTATTTGTTTTAATTTGTAAATATGAATAAAATTAACTCTTTTACATTTTTTGGCACTGAGCTAGCTCATTTTGGCTTACACAAACAGTGTTGCATTTGAAGCTAAAAGTAAGTCACTTAGGGCTTGATTCATAAACAAGCACTGCTTCAGCAGCGCTCGTTAAAAACAATTAGCAGCCGCTATGCACGCTACGCTCGCTCCTTGCAGCGTAGTGTGCCTTACATAGCAACACACGTTGCTTATATAGCAACGTGCGTTCCTTTAAATACCAGCCGCTGCTGTGAAGTATCGTGACTATACTATACTGTCAATTAACATAGTAGCAGCCACACTAGTGAGGTATTGTGGTCGTGATACTTCACAGCACAGCTGGTATTTTAGCGCTTGTTTATGAATCAAGCCCTTAGTGTGGCACAAAGCACGGACATCTATCCTCTAGGGTCAACAGCTCACTCTCTACGTCCTGGTTTTCTGAACTAGGTAGTAGAGAGCGAGTTGCAGCCCCTAGAGGACAACTGTATGGAAGACCTGGCAGTATCATCTGGCACTGGATCAAGTAAGAATATTCTTCAAGCACTTCCACTGCCAATGCTCTGCTATAGGGGACTCAGGAAGGGAGGGGGGACTATTAGACACCTGGGACACCTATATGGGGGAGAGAGGGGAGGATGCCAGGGAGACCTAAATGGGGAGAGGGAGGGGCACCACTAGACATCAGGGAAAACTACATAGTAAAGGGAGGAGAGAACCACTAGACCACCAGGAAAATTAAAATGGGGGGGAGACTACAAGACTACCAGGGAAGCTATATGCGGAGAGAGGGGACCTATTAGACAACCAGGGGAGTTATATTGGGGAAGGAGGGGGACTAGACCATCAGGTAAGCTATATGGAGGTGAGGGGACTACAAGGCCACCAAGAATGCTACATGGGGAGGGAGGAGGCCACTAGACCACGATAGAAGCAAAAAAGGTATGTTAAAAGTAGTGGCATGGGTTTCTACCCTAGATTTATACTCGAGTAAATTATCTTATATGGTTTCTCAAGGAAGAAATAAATGTAACAACCAGATCAGTTTATATTCGAGTAGATATTGTAAATAAAAAAGAAAAAATAATGATTATACAGGCCCTTATTTGTTTATCCCATTAATTAGCACTTAGTTGAGGTGAAACATAAGGGGCCATATGCAATTAACTTTTTTTCCTGAGTTTGTTCATAGGAGATAATTTTTTCATCTATTTTAAATAACTTTTCAGCACTTTGCAACTGAAAAGTTGGTGAAAAAGTACTCCCAAAATTATTTTGAGTACATCTTCTTGCTTACTGGTGTTTTAAAAAAAGTATTTTATTGACAATCTTGAAAATATAACCTAGGGCAAAAAAGTGAATTGCATATGGGCCAAAGGCTCATATGCAATTCACTTTTTTCCTGCGTTATCTCCTAGGAGATAATTTTCCTTATGTCTTCAAAATAACTTTTAAGAATTGTACAATTGAAAAAGTACTTACAAGTTGACAAAAAAGTACTATCAAAATTATTTTGAGTATGTTCTTGCTTGCTGGTGGCTAAAATGCATTTTATGACAAGATGTAAAAATATGACCTAGGAAAAAACTCAGGAGAAAAAGTGAATTGCATATGGGCCAAAGGGCCATATCCTATTCAAGGTGATAAGTAGCTTGCAGATGCGAGCTACTTATCACCTTGCCATCGCGCGAGGATTACCGGCAAATCCTATTGCCTATATCCTTCGTGCGTTGGCCAATCGTCAGGGAGCATTACTCAGGCGAAAGCCTGAGCGATGCTCGACATTACCGGGCGATGGGGAGTGAGGTTTACGCTGTGGTGCTGTCCTTCAGCACCATGGCCTCACGCCCCACACATGCAAACTCACCCGCCGAACATCCGCCGCCATCTTCTGCTGCAGCATCTGGGGGTCTCCTTTAATAAGGAGACCCCCAGAGCTCCCCGTCGGGTCGTCGCACACCTTAGAAGCCCCCCACGTAGCTGCGCCGGGCACCCCTGTTAACATACATACCGCTGCTGATCACCCGACGTCTCTCGCCGCAAATTGCGTTGCGTAATTACAGTGTATCTAACACTAATTACTGTCCGCATAGGAGCCCGGGCAAAGCATCTTTGAATCTGCAGCCGGGGCTCCCCATTGGTCCGCTGTCTGAGCCATTTTATTGGTTCAAACAGCGGACCAATGGGGAGCGATGGCTGCAGATTCAAAGATGCTTTGCCCGGGCTCCTATGCAGACAGTAATTAGTGTTAGATACACTGTAATTACGCAATGGAATTTGCGGCGAGAGACGTTGTGTGATCAGCGGCGGTATGTATGTTAACAGGGGTGCCTGGCGCAGCTACGTGGGGGGCTTCTAAGGTGTGCGGCGACCCAACAGGGATCTCTGGGGGTCTCCTTATTAAAGGAGACCCCCAGATGCTGTAGCAACGACGTGCGTTAGCTGGTTTAGACCTGCTCTTTGCAGGTTTAAGCTAACGGTCATGTCTGCCGGGAAGCATCGCTTCGCTGAGGAATGCAAACGGTAACTGGATACCGTGTAAAGAACTCGCTGGGCGATTACATCGCCCAAGCGAGTTCTTTTCCGCCTGGGGGGACCATAACTCAAGTTAGGATTAGGCGATGCCCCATCGCCTATATTAAGAACTCGCCAGCCCAAGGTGTGATAATTCAAGAGAAAAAGCTTTGTGAATCACCCCTATAGTGTGAACAAGACTTAAGAGACCATGGCATAGTTTTTATTACACTATTCATCTTTCAGGTGTGTTCCAAATCCCTATAAACAATAAAAGTTGGAGCATATTACCACTTTGCATATTACATAGCAATGCCTAGGCGCCAGGGGATGCAAGCGGCTCAATGCCATTATTCCTTCTCTCAGAAAGTGGAGTGCTTTCCAGGAGGGTATATGTTGATATTTGGCACATGAGGTTTGGGGTCCGGCTACCAGTAACCAGAATATCACAATAACAGTTGCAGAAACGCGGTTGATTTATTTATTTTGCAACAGTGCCCTAGTCACTGCTTCAGCATTCCCTTTTGATTATCTAACCCTAACTGAATCCCCCCATGCTAAGCTCTTCCTGATACTTGTAACCTTAACCTCCCCCCAAACTCTTTCTCCTAACCAAATCTTCCCCTCAACAACTTCCTGACACCTATCCTTAAAGCGGATCCGAGATGAAAAACTATACTAAACTATACGAGATTAAACTAACTATAACAAGTAACTTGTCTATATATTTTATCTAAAGTTTAGATAGTTTACACAGCAAATCTGGCTGCATACAGCTTCAACAGTTAATGATGCTTTATTCCTGTGATACAATGAGAGCGGCCATGTTCTGTTTGTCATCATTACACAGGTAATTTGCAACTGCATCTCCACCCCTCAGCCTGTGAAATCTCTGGCTAGTGACCTCCTCCTGCCCAGACTGAGCTCCCATACGCCCTTGCCACATGGGTCTGAGTGGCTTGGCGTTTTGAAGAAGCTGTGGGCGAGGCTAGTTCAGTTTATAGGGAATTAGAGTATTAAAACAAAAACAAAAAATTATTTGGCTTGAGGAATGCCCTATAAACTATATGTAAGGAACACAACTATGCAATGAATAAAAGTTCATCTCGGATCCACTTTAACACCAACCCCTTCCTGATGCATGACACTGACCTCCCTTTCTAATGCTAAACACTTCTTGATGGATAACCTAGATCAAAAAATTAATTCTCCTACCTGGTCACTTAACACTAACCGTCCTAAACTACATCCTGCCTTACCGATACCTCCTTTTCTTCTCCAGAGCTGAATTCAATCACTATGGCGCCAATATCTGCATCACTGGCTTTGGCAATGTAATAAATGAGCTGGCGCCCAAACCTGCTTAGCTGATGGTAGGCCCTGTACTAAATTTGTCTTCAAGGTACCTTAGAAAAAAAGTGGAATAAGGAATACCAGCAAAAGACTGCCTGTTTAGGGAAAGAAAAGCCTGACACAGACTATATCTGGGGGAACAGATTTTATAATCTATCCAGCCAGGGCCGCCTTCAGGGCATCACAGGTGTGACTGAAGTATGGGGCCCAAGTGAGTCTGGTTCCCAGCGAACAATGCCGCAAACATGGGCCCCAGCTGTGTTTGCCTTGGCTGGACAATTTTGCATTGCGATTTTTTTTTGGGGGGGGGGGGGGGGTTATTTTGCCATGCTTGTACTTTGCCATTCTCATTTCAGGGAATAAAAATTACATCGCAGTCGCTGAGAAAATGCTGGATGCAATGCGTTTGCGACTTTCGCAAATTGCAAGCACTGCTCGAGCACTGCAGTGAGTGCAGTGAGAGTAATCCCATAGGATTACATGTGTCACAGCGCTTTGCTTCACCCTAAACATGGGGGGGGGGGGGGTAAGTGAGGGGGGTCCAGTAGGTTTTCCCAGTATGGGGCCCAGAAATTTCTGATGGCAGCCCTGGATCGAGCGATGGTCTCTCCTAGAGTTATTCATTTTCTGCTGCACTGACGTAGAGATTGGCCAGGCTATCGGTGTCAAGCCAACCTGTGTGATTGATGTATCAATTGACCTTATCTCCACTCTATGTCAGTACCTTAGTAATCCTACTGAATTCTGATTTATTTTTGTATATCCTAAGATTTTAAATTAAGGATAACATTTGTATTTCGTTGTTGCTTTGTGTATAAAGATGTGCTTTTCAGATCCAGCACTGCATCATCCCTGGCAAAGAAACATTTCTATTTGTTTTTCAATATAGAAACTAAGTCCATCAATTCTAAACAGTACCGTTAATTGATGGCTACTATGTCACTTCAGACTTTGTGCTCACGGTGAAAAGGTCTTTAGGGCTCTTTCACACTAACACGTTGCGTTTGATGCGACGTTAAGGTCGCACAACATGCCACTAATGCAGCGCATGTAGGTTATAAAATTTGACGTTATTTTGTACTACGTTATGTGTCTCTTTGTGCGCCGTTTTCGTTGCACACTGATGGAAGGAAAACGCCACATGCGTTACATTTAAAAAAAACAAAAACATTACTGAGCATGTGCAACACACATAACGCAGCAAATGTATTGCTAAACGCACAGCATGCAGCACTTTCTAAATATTGCAACACGTTACACACAATGCAACGTGTGCACTGTGAATGTCGCACAGACTTTGCATTGCTGTGCATCAGTCTGCGTTGGAACATTTTCTAACGTGCGACTTTAATGTCGCCCTGTGAAAGAGGCCTTAGGTAGTGTCATTCATTCAAATAGACAAGAGAGGGTGCTGTGGTATTGAACAAAACTGCATAAGCATTCACATTTAGTTACCCTAGAATAAAGATTGTTCTGAACTAGTCAACTTTTTACAAATGCCATGCAATTTTGTAACGTGCTTCTAAAATAAAGGTATTTGAGGGAAAAAAATGACAATAATTATTCTTATTTCTTGTAGTACAGAGTTTCCACACTGACCAAAACTATATAAGCAATCCTTTCACCAGCTATTTATTTTATTTATTGTATTTATAAAGCGCCAACATATTATGCAGCGCTGTATCGAGAAGTGTTGTTATTAGCCAGAATAGCCTGTTTTAACCATTTTTATTTACAGGTTTTAGAATCCGTCAGAGTGGGCTTCTCTTTCCCATTTAAAAAGAGCTGGTGTCAGCCTAGTATTTTGTGTTTTATAGTTCACACGCCTCCTTCTAGTCTGTCTGCAGCCGAATTCCAGCGGTTTCTGCACACCGATTGCATCCACAAGATTGGATGGTCTGTGTGCTGAAACCAATTGGAAGACATTGTGCGGTCTGGGTCACCAGGGGGCGTGTGTCACACATTTTTGACACAGTTCAAATTGGTGGGTCTGAATCAGGAAAGGTGTGGTCCATCAGGTAGAACACATTCCTCTCTTTCTCAGTCCATCCTAAACTCTGGCATGTATCTGGCCCTCAAGGGCTGGAGTTCGACACGTGATATAAGGGCTTCTTAGCACTTGTCCACATTTATTAGTTGGAGATATGCCATTCTAGCAGTGCCACCACTAGCATGCCCAGAGAGGTTATCACCTTGGCTTCTTGGGAGACATGTTTGTTATCATCTGTACCCAGGAATGTTAACACTGCAGGAAAAAACAGTCTCACAACTATTATGCTTGTGGCTGCCCCAGGTCAGAAGTCAGATGCTGACTCCTGGAAGCACCACCTGGTGCTCACGAGTACCAACATCTGTGTTCTCAATGAAGATACTGTAACTATGTCAGGAACGTTACATGATCACGTGTGTGAACTCTGTCTAATGTTTTGGTGTGAAGAGGTTGCAGCATTTATATGGAAGAATCATTTAAATAGTTACCTGCAAAAACTCCAGGTCAATTTATTTTAGAAAATTTTCTTTCTTATATGCGATATTTCCTTGCTACCCGTAGCACATTTAGGAAGCACGCGCAGATATTAAAACCGTGTGTGTTTTGCTGCATATTGTTAAACTGCTTACCACTACACATATAATGAAAGTCAATGGGCTACTCATAAATTGTGATTTTCATGATTCCATTTTTGTGCTTCCTGTTCACTATAAAAAAAATCAACCACCTGTCTGCTTTGCTACAAAAACCTGAGTGTGGAAAGCGCAAGCAAAAAGCAAAAATCTGCCGCAATATTACACAGTGAAGTGTGCCATAATTACATTTGTTGGCTCAAACCATACATAGCACAGATACTGTAGAAAAACCTAAGTTTATGTGTGAGGCAGTGTAGTAACATATATTGGCCACTAGATGGCAGTGTAGGAAGCCAAGATAAAAATTAAAGACTGCTAATAATGTTTTTACAAGCCCAAGTCAAGTGATTGCCGATGGACTGCATGCCAGCCCATTACAGCATAGTGGGTCAAATGTGTCACTGGCACTGCTGCCATGATAACTCGTGCAAAGCATCAAAATACCCCATTCCCTCTGTTATAAATTACCCTCTTATCACCTATACTCAGAGAGAGAATTACAGTCTCAGCCTGAATAGCTCATGCTTCTCAGTGGGTGCACACTGATAAATTCTTCCAGTTGAAAATTATTCTATAGCTGGACATACACTATTCAATTATCACTCCATTAGGGGGAAGGACAAACAGTCCTGCTGCAGCAGGAGCTAAAATAATAGTCAACCTAGGATTTTCCAGTATAGCCAAAGGAGGCCACTGAGGTTGCTTGACATCTATATACATGCTAGTCATCTGAAATGATAATGAATTATTATTTTCTGTGATGAAATATGTGTATGTAGCAGCCTAAGGAAAGGCACTGACCATTTGAATATAGTGCTTCTGTTCTGGATTCTATGGAAAGAAGATATTATGAAGACTGCCAAACTCATTGGGTTTTTAATTATAATTTGCTCATTCAATGTAGAAGCGTGTAGATAATTCCAGTTTATTTCAAGTGACATAGGAAGGACTTGAGCTCCAATAACTCTGCTACTCATGTAGCTTTTCCTACCACAATGGCCATATCTGCAGCTGGAGGTAAGGCTGCTCATTATTTTGACTAACCTAACTCGAGGTTATTAGAAATAATATAAAAAGGAAGAATGGAGCAACACCAGACAGAGGTAGAAAGGGTGATATGGCCAGGCTGAGAAATCAGTTCAATATGGATCTGACTAGAGAATCCAATAAAAAGACAGAGAGGAAGAAAAATAAGCATAACATTCCGGACTTAAAGGGGAACTTCAGCCTAAACAAACATACTGTCATCAAGTTACATTAGTTATGTTAATTAGAATAGATAGGTAATATAATCTTTTACCCACCCTGTTTTAAAAGGACAGGCAAATGTTTGGGATTCATGGGGGCTGCCATCTTTGTCATGGGGGCAGCCATCTTTTTGGTTGAAAGGAGGTGACAAGGAGCAGGAGACACATTTCCAAGTATCCTGTGTCCTGATCACCCCTCCCAGCTGCACACGCTAGACTTCAAATGTCAAATTCAAAATGTAAAAAAAAAAAAATTGCACCAAAACAGTAGAAATAGAACAACAAAATCAGAAATCCCATCATGCTTTGCACAGCATCAGGGGAAAAATGCCCGGGCAGTTTTCTTCTGTGCAGCTAAAAATGAGGCTTGTATAAGAGAAACAAAGTTCTGATGCTGTGAAACTGTTGAAGAAACACAAAGCCATTTCAGTGCTGCTGAGTCGATTTTTAGTCCGGAGGTTCACTTTAAAGGACCTTTGTCACGAAAATCTGAAAGATTAAAATATACTGTATGTAAATTTATACAATTAAGAAGTATGTTTCTTCCAAAGTAAAATGAGCCATAAATTACTTTTCTCCTATGTTGCTGTCACTTACAGTAGGAAGTAGAAATCTGACAGAACGGACAGGTTTTTTAAGTATGGATAACTACTAGGCCCGAATTACAAAGGGAAGAGAGAAATCTTCAGATAAATGAGAATAGGGGCAGTGGGCTTTTTCTTGTAAATGTTGGGACTGAGGTCATCTGCTGTGAACATATACTAACTATATTGGCACAGACGTAACTACAAACTGTGGTGCCTACATTTCTCCCTATTACAAGTATGGCCACCTCTGCTCTGGCTGGCTGTTAAGGCATAAACTATGTAGCTTTAGGAGATGCTGGAAGTCTTGACAAGCGCACGGACAATGTAGAAGTGCAAAGAATGCTGTCCCAACCAAAACGCTGGAAGTCTTGACAAGCGCACGGACAATGTAGAAGTGCAAAGAATGCTGTCCCAACCAAAACGCTGGAAGTCTTGACAAGCGCACGGACAATGTAGAAGTGCAAAGAATGCTGTCCCAACCAAAACACTGGAAGTCTTGACAAGCGCACGGACAATGTAGAAGTGCAAAGAATGCTGTCCCGACTCCCAACCAGAACGCTGGAAGTCTTGACAAGCGCACGGACAATGTAGAAGTGCAAAGAATGCTGTCCCAACCAAAACGCTGGAAGTCTTGACAAGCGCACGGACAATGTAGAAGTGCAAAGAATGCTGTCCCAACCAGAACGCTCGAAGTCTTGACAAGCGCACGGACAATGTAGAAGTGCAAAGAATGCTGTCCCAACCAGAACGCTCGAAGTCTTGACAAGCGCACGGACAATGTAGAAGTGCAAAGAATGCTGTCTCAACCAAAACAACCAAATGTCCCTGCTGCAGATGGGTAGGCTGTGGATGAAGACTGCATGCCAGAGTAGATATAGTTACTAATGGTTCAAACTATAAAGGTAGCTATATATGTGAACCATTGGTTCTTCACATTTTTATTGTGAAAATCACTGACCATTCAATTAATTATTACTACATAACATCGTTATCACTGAATATCACTGCCATATTTTTCAATTAAGTATCTATTCAAATCAATGGAGCAATTTGTTTTAATAAAAGGCAAGATCCTTTGCTGTTACTCATCAGCTCGGTTACATAATGTATAAACATCATGTGACTCAAATACAACCAATCTCAGCCAGCATGAAGAGGAAGAACCCCCACTAAACACTGCACCTATGTCCTTTACTGAAAATAAATGTGGCCAATTATAAAGAGGTTGGAGTTTATATTGCACACTTCAGTATGCAGCAGTGACAGCTGCTTTATAAAAGTGCCTCTATCTGGTTTGAACTGTAAACCAGCTAAAAAAAAGCACCACCATGAACTGGATGGCTTAGGAAATGCTTGCTACCCAAGTCAAAAGCATAGTAAAGTGGTTAAAGTGAACCTCCAGACTAAAAATCGACTCAGCAGCACTGAAAAGGCCTGGTGTTTCTTTAACAGTTTCACAGCATCAGAACTTTGTTTCTCTTATACAAGTCTCATTTTTAGCTGCACAGAAGAAAACTGCCCGGGCAGTTTTCCCCTTATGCTGTGCAAAGCATGATGGGATTTCTGATGTTGTTGTTCTCGTTCTGCTGTTTTGGTGCAATTTTTTTTTTTACATTTTGAATTTGACATTTGAAGCCTAGTGTGTTCAGCTGGGAGGGGTTATCAAGACACAGGACAGTTGGAACTGTGTCTCATGCTCCCTGTCACCTCCTTTCAACCAAAAAGATGGCTGCCCCCATGATAAAGATGGCAGCCCCCATGAATCACAAACATTTGCCTGTTCTTTTAAAACAGGGTGGGTAAAAAATTATATTACCTATCTATTCTAATTAACATAACTAATGTAACTTAATAACAGTATGTTTGTTTAGGCTGAAGTTCCCCTTTAATGTCATCAGCCAATGCAAGGATAATAAAGATAAAATTGGGTATTTTAAATAATGTATTATGTTCTACTTTAAGTCGTGTATTGTTTCTCTTTAAAGGCTGCCTGAGGTGAGAGGGATATGGAGGCTGCCATATTTATTTATTTATTTTCTTTTAAACAATAGTTGCCTGGCAGGCCTCCAGATCATTCCGGCATCAGTAGCAATATTCCTTTTGATCATGCCTTTATATTCAAATAAACACGAATCTACCCTTTTCATTCAAAAACTGTATTAGTAGCTGTGTCAAAACTCATAGTAATCTATTTGAATAAAATGACAGACAAAATAACACCTAACATATCTTTTTGCTAACATCTTAAAGAGGAACCTCAGCCTAAACAAACATGCTGTCATTAAGTTACATTAGTTATGTTAATTAAAATAGATAGGTAATATAATATCTTACCCACCCTGTTTTAAAAGAACAGGCAAATGTTTGTAATTTCATGGGGGCAGCCATCTTTTTGGTTGAAAGGAGGTGACAGGGAGCATGAGACACAGTTCCAACTGTCCTGTGTCCTGTGTCCTGATCACCTTCCCAGTTGCTAGGCAACGAGAACAGCAACATCAGAAATCCCATCATGCTTTGCACAGCATCAGGGGAAAAATGCCAGTGCGTTTTTCTTTGATGGGGTGGAGCTTAGCTAAAAATGCAGCTAAAAATGAGGCTTGGGTAAGAAAAACAAAGTTCTGATGCTGTAAAACTGTTAAAGAAACACCTAGCCTTTTCAGTTCTGCTGAGTAGATTTTTAGTCTGGAGGTTCACTTTAACAGAACTTAAAGGGAGTCTGAAGTGGAAAAAAAAAGATACTCACCTAAGGAGAGGGAAGGCTCTTGGTCCTATAGCGCAGGGGTCCCCAGCATCTTTCAGCTTGGGGACCGCTATCTAGACCATACCTTCCCAGGGGACCAGGAGGGGGGGGGGCGTTATGGCGTTGCAGGTTCAGGTGTGGGGGGGTAACGGGTTGGGTGTGGTGTAGGTAGCCAGGTACAGTTGTAGGGTATCTAGGTATAGTTGCCCCAGTATAGGGAGTATAGTTGCCCCAGTATCGGGAGTTTAGTTGAGTTTAGCTGCCCCAGTATAGGGAGTTTAGTTGCCCCAGTATAGGTAGAATAGTTACCCCAGTAAAGCTAGTATAGTTGCCCCAGTATAGGGAGTATAGTTACCCCAGTATAGCTAGTATAGTTGCCCCAGTATAGGGAGTATAGTAACCCCAGTATAGATAGTATAGTTGCTCCACTCCCCCCACTTGTGATACCTTAGCTGGCGACCGCTTTCCTCCATACCCGTCATTTTCTTTCACAGCAGCGCGTCCCCCTGATGCTGTGAAGAGGCAGGAAGCAGTTTCCTGTAGCGGCGATGTATATCGCCGTTACCATGGGAACAGCTCTCCTGCTTTCTGTCTCTACACAGCGGCCAGGGAACACACTGCTGTGAAAGAAAAAGACAAGCATGAGGGAGAGGGGCCGTCTGAAGAATTTAAAAGAGGAAGCAGCCACCTGGGGGGGGGGGGGGGGGGGGGGGGGGTGCAAGAGGCCAGACTCGCGGACCGACAGAAAAAAGAACGGTGGTTGGGGACCCCTGCTATAGAGCCTTCCCGGTCTCCTTTCGGTCCTTATGTTTCCCTGCAGGCTCCCCTGTAAGCAGTCTATGCCCCATGGGTCATAGACTGCTCTCTTCCGTGTTGGGCTGGCTTCCGAAGATGGGCTGCTCCGTACGCGTGAGAGCGCCCTCTCTCGCACGCTTGCGCATGCCCAGTACAGAACTGCCGGGAGCTTTGGGAGCCCAAGTGCTTCCGAAGCCTTCTAAAGTTTCCCACATTGGGAGATTCAAACAGAGGAGCCTGCGAGGGAACGAGGAGGCCGTGAGGAGAACAGGAAGGCTCTATAGGACCCAGACCCTTCCCTCTCCTTAGGTGAGTATCTGTTTTTTTTTCTGTTTTTTTTTATCACTTCATACTTGGTTTAGTGGTGAAACATTAAAGAAGGCAATCACCAGAATATTAAACATATTACCCCTTCTCTCTCTCTTCAGAAAAGCTTCAGCTTATGTGCGTCTTTCTCAGAAGATTTTCAGGTGAGTGTCTGAATAGGACTCAAACCATATATTCTTATACCCAGGCCTCAGGGTAATTCCATATGGAATTACCCTGAGGCCGGTTTACAATCAATTTGTGCGAGCAGATATGATGCTTCATATGACCCTGTGCCACGGTGCAACGACTGGGCCATATCCATATCCACACCCCTTGGCTAGTGACATACTACCTGCTCGGGGAACGTATGTCACTGGGATTCTCGTTGGTCCGTGCTTGCGTGCTGCACAGCGCTCCTGTTGTGGACACTGCCTGCATCCCCCATTCACTTGCATTACTGCATGATCCGTGCAGTTCATGTGGTAACACACTGCAGACTTCAGATGCTTCAAGTGCATTGCACCAAACTAACTCTGCAAGGCTCCAATGACTTACATTGCACTTGTGGCACCTTGCGGTAAGAAAGGATAATGCAGCGCAGGTTCACAATGCCAGTGTGCAAGGGGCCTTAAAGAGGAACTCCAGTGAAAATAATGTAATTTTTATAATGTAAAAATTACATTATTTTATAATGTAAAAGAATGTAATTTTAATAATGTAATAAAAAAGTGATTCATTTTTACAATAATTATGTATAAATGATTTAGTCAGTGTTTGCCCATTATAAAATCTTTCCTCTCCCTGATTTACATTCTGACACCACATGGTGACATTTTACTGCTGGCAGGTGATGTCAGTGGAAGGAGATGCTGCTTGCTTTTTTGCAACAACAAGGTTCCCACAGTGTGATGTCAGAACCATGGTCCTGATATCCCACTGTGGGAGGGGTTTCATCACAATATCAGCCATACAGAGCCCCCTGATGATCCGTTTGTGAAAAGGAAAAGATTTCTCATGGGAAAGGGGGTATCAGTTATTGATTGGGATGAAGTTCAATTCTTGGTTACGATTTCTCTTTAATCTTTGGTCCTGACTGTCTGAAATTTCCTTGCATAGATCATTTATCTTATTTTGAATTCCTGACAGAACACATCGCTGGCCTGCAGGCTGTTGTGAAACACTCCAGTGGCGTTAACAAGCCAACCCCACCACTGCCACATAACCCCGATCCTCCTCTCACTTCACTGGCTATCCATAAACTTGAAGTCCAAACTGAAAAGTCACCTATTTAGTCTAGAATTTATGAACACCTGACAATTTCCCCTGTAACACCCTGCATTTATGTATTGATCTGAGACATATCTATGTGCTTTCCCATAAATGTTAAAGCTGGCATACATGGCTCGATTTTGCCGCTCGATACTCCCGCACGATTGAATCCCCGCTCGATTCCGCAGGCGATTCTCTTATCTTCCGCTCGTTTTTCTTAGCTTTTTCCGTTGTCCTGAATGTGGAATCGAGCACGGAAACAATCGGGCGGGATATCGGACATGTCGGAAATTATCTATCGAGCCATCTAAATGGCTCAGAATTGAGCTGTGCATTCCCAGCATTATTGTATTGTTGCTCGTCTTGCTAGGGTATTGCACACTACACACGTGACATACCATGCGTTACCTTAACAGTACGCGCGTTACCCAGTTTATGTGTGTTGCACTAACTGAGCAACACATTCTATGTGCAAACATATACAAATAAGAAGTACATTTTTTCTAGATTAAAATGAGCCATAAATTACTTTTCTCCTATGTTGCTGTCACTTACAGTAGGTTGTAGAAATCTGACAGGTTTTGGACTAGTCCATCTCTTTATAGGGGATTCTCAGAGATATATTTATTTTCAAAAGCACTTAGTGAATAGCAGTTGCTCTGTCCAACTGTCAAAAAAATGGAGGGAGCAGGGAAGCTGGCCAGCATCATTGTTTAAATCCTTTTTAGGGAATATCTTTATAAAGAATAAAAGCCTTGCTGACAATCCCCTATGAAGAGATGGACTAGTCCAAAACCTGTCACTTCTGTCAGATTTCTACTGCCTACTGTAAGTGACAGCAACATAGGAGAAAAGTAATTTATGGCTCATTTTACTCTGGAAGAAACGTACTTATTTGTATATGTTTGCACATATTTTAAATTTTACAGTTTTCGCTGTAGTGCCCCTTTAAGTAATGATAAAGTTTCTTAAAGTTTAGTGAATATGATCCATTGTTTTTTTTTTATTTTTTTAAACACACTGTTCCTTTGTTTAATCTCCAACACTCCACTATACAGTATATATACAATATACAGTATATATATATATATATATATATATTTTATTTTTATTTTTTTTTGGGGGGGGGGGAAGGGGGAAATAAGTTAGCAATAATTGAGATGATGTACCGTACATGGACTTAACACAATATAATATAAAAGCTATTTTAAAAGATTGTCACATTTACAGATCTGCGCTTCAGACCTAAAAAGAAGAAGGGGGACTGGGGGACTTGGTTCCAGTCCAGGGAATGTTCTCACAAAGCAGGAGCATTTGGGAGCCATGATTCAGTCATTTCTGTTCAGTAAAGCATATGTAGCACATTTAACCTTCTGCCAATTCAGGGCAGCCACAGCATTGAAAGGAGATTGCTTATTGGCTGTTATTAATAACTGGTTGTAGAAAAGCCATTCCTAGTCTAAACACCATGAAAAGCATTGTTAAATGGGCCGTTTCTGAAGATGTGTTCCCAACAGGATACAAGCACAGAAAACAGCTAAGGAAATAGTAGATCTTCACCTCGGGAAACTATGGTAACCCATGAATCACCCATTACATGGCTGTTTATGTGCGCAGAAGTCACTAACTTACATACTTGACTTTCTTCAGAATTTATTACAGACATTGTTAAAATGGACCTTTCGTTAAACACACGTCACATGAATTGATACCAAACAACATTTTTTCAGAGAAAAAAAAAGAAAAAGAAACAGAACAAGAGCTTTCTCTTGCCATGAATTAAAAATAAAACACTGCTCCAAACATTTATTTTTAGTAAAGTTGTTTTTTTTGGGGGGGGGGGCTGTGTGTGGGGGGGGGAGGGGGGAGTATCAGCAGGCAAGCCATGTAACCGGTATTGCTTAAAAGGAAATAAATATGGCAGCCTCCATATCCCTCTCACTTCAGTTGTCCTTTAAAGATCACATTTCTCCAATTTCTCTACTGCGTCCCAGGGTTTTCAAGCACAGGCGATTTTCAAAATCGGCCACTAAACACTTGTGCAATGAATCTCTATGAGAAGTTTCATATCAGCACGTTGCGTCTGCTTTGTGCTCCACAAAGCGGTGCCTGTACCATTTTTGAGGAGATTTTGCCTCAATGGAAGGTATAGGAAAAACGCAGAACACTGGTCAGATGAGATTGGCAGGAAATAAAGGGCTGGGCAGTGCTATGTCCAGCAAAGCTACTTTTGACAGTATTGTATATGCATGTACCCCAATATTACAAAAGAGGGAAGGTAAAAAAGATTGTATTTATTTATTTATTATAATCATAATAATTACAATTCTAACAAAAATAAACCTCATCATAGGGAAAGATTGTGTTCTGAAGGCTGCAATCAAGATTATAGAAAATATAGATTATGGAAAAAAAAGAAAACCTGAAAAGCAATAAAAAAGAAGAATACAGATAAAAATGCTGGTAGAAGCTATATGCAAAACTATACACAACTAACTATACACAAGATGAAGTCAGAAGAAAGTATGTAGATCAAAATAAATGAGGATACAGAGGAAAATGACCCTCTTTACCTATTTAACTGAGAGGGTATGGACATCTGGAGGTTCGCTCTGAAAGGAGGCTCCCATATTCAGCATAAGTCCCCTAGTGCCTAACCCCATATATGAAGGGATAGTTACCCCTCCTCCCCTGGCATGAGGGGGGTATGAGCTCCTTGTCCTTTACATTGGACAGGGACTAGTTACAAAGAACCAGAATCAGATTTATTCACCAAAGGGTTCATACATGGAATGTTCACATCTAAAATAGTGTTGTTGGCACAGACAGGCTTGGTAATTGTGCAATGTTGAGAGACATTGGTTTAATAAAGTGCAACTCTCAAGAATAATTATACATATGTGGGTGCATAGAGACATACACACACACTATACACATTGGGAAGGCTATTTGAATTGGGTGATGGGAGGCTTGAGATGAGGAGCTGGACGGCTTAGGGGAAGAAGCAGTTCCTGTGTCTTGTGGTCAGGGTGGAGATGGATCTGTAATGGCGGCCTGATGGAAGTAGACTAAGGTAGCAGTTGCTGGGATCAGCAAAGCAAGTCACTTTACCATGCGCTCTTCCCCGTGCTGCGCCTGAGCTAGGTGGCATCATAATCGTAATGTAAAAAATGTAATAATTGTAATGTAAAAAGTTTTATGGCCTTGCAGAGGGATTTTACATGTAATTCGGTGCCTGCGATAGCCAAGGAATAGTATTTAACACCACCCGGTATTTCAGAGGCAGCAGCTGACCAAGTGGCGTACTAATATATACGCAGGGTAGGAGGGGTAATTTGCTATCCTGACGGCCCTGGATCGTAGTCTGAAGAAGTGGAGAAGGTTGAATGATGTCGTTTGTACCCACTGCTCCCGGAGGCACCATGTACAATATGATTGAAATTGGACATTGGATGATTGAAATTACACATTACGGCCTGGTGCACACCAAAAACCGCTAGCAGATCCGCAAAATGCTAGCAGATTTTGAAACGCTTTTTCTTCTTTTTCTGTAGCGTTTCAGCTAGCATTTTGCGGTTTTGTGAAGCGTTTTTGGTGTAGTAGATTTCATGTATTGTTACAGTAAAGCTGTTACTGAACAGCTACTGTAACAAAAAACGCCTGGCAAACCGCTCTGAAGTGCCGTTTTTTAGAGCGGTTTGCATTTTTCCTATACTTAACATTGAGGCAGAAACGCATCCGCAATCCAAAATCTGCAGCAGCCCGGGAGTATGCGTTTCTGCAAAACGCCTCCCGCTCTGGTGTGCACTAGCCCATTGAAATACATTACCCTAGCGGATCCGCACCCGCAAGCGGATCGCAAACCGCAGCAGAACCGCTCTGGTGTGCACTAGGCCTACGTGTGTATGCTGTTTTACTTCTGTGCCAGAGGGATGTAGGATCTGAAGTGAAAGTTGCATGGTGTACACCAGGCTTCTGTCATGTCCAGGTTTTTCTACCTATGCATGATAACACACAGGTTTTCTGTTGAGACCATCAGTCCTGAGAAATGCACAGCTCTGTGTTTAGTCTGTGATTGAAGCCTGTAAGGGAAGGAGCTCTGTACTTTCTGTCATGAAAATCTAGTCCTGTAAATTGCCCTGTTAAAGTGACTATTTTCTGCCATGTTAGACAGACATGCACTGCAAAGAGGTAGTTAGGACCCCCTCAGTTGGGCGTGTGATTGGCCCACAGGTGTGACAAGTGGGGCGGTGTCTATGGGATTCAGCTGGACTGGCGTGATACCCGCGCCCTACCTCATCCCCACTTACTCAAAAGGGGATGGGGCAACACCGCCCACTGATCTGTGCCACCCACCTGGCATAAACCCCAACCACAGATCCGTGCTGCCCACCTGGTCACACCTGTGGGCTAATCATATGCCCACCACCCCCTCAGCTCCACTATTTAAAGGGACACTTAAGCCAGAAAAAAAATAAGTTTTACTCACCTGGGGCTTCTTCTACCAGCCCCCTGCAGCAGTCCTGTGCCCTCGCAGCCCCTCACTAATCCTCTGGTCCCCCGCTGTCAGCTAGTTTCGTTTTTTCAGACAGGACTGGCCACGCGTAGCTTTCTCCTCATTCCCGACTGTAATTAGCGCTATTGCGGGCCGCAACGCATACAAAAATACGCGTTGCCGCATTACGAACGCATTGCAGTCCGCAATAGCGCTAATTACAGTCGGGAATGCGGAGAAAGCTACGCATGGCCAGTCCTGTCGGCAAAAACGAAACTAGCTGGCAGTGGGGGACCAGAGGATTAGTGAGTGGCTGCGAGGGTACAGGACTGCTGCAAGGGGGCTGGTAGAAGCCCCAGGTGAGTAAAACTCTTTTTTTTTTCTGGCTTACGGTAAGTGTCCCTTTAAGCCCATGTGTGCATGCTATCACCTAACAAATGTGTGGATACGCCGAAATGTGTTGTGACATCACTGGCACACGAAAGTTCCATGGAAGGCACCTAGGGTCAACTGTCCAACCTGACCCCAACTGCTGCTGGCCACTGTGGTTTCCAGGTTGCTCCCCTATTGGACAACATCTCCAGGGTTATATGCCAATATAATGCCTGTTTTTATCTTCTACATAGTAAGTGCATCTGTATTGCGCATTTTTAATTGAATAAAAGTTATCACAGAGCTCCTCCTGTTTTGCTTTTCCCTTTCCCTTTGCTTTTCCCGCTCCATGCTGTGAATTCACTGGGTATTGCATGTGTTTACTTTGGCAGTGAGGCATACTGTTATTGTACTGTATGCCCCACTGTATGGTTGTACCGAAACAGAGACTTTTTGGATCAGTTGTGTTGAGTGTCCTTATTTGCTTTGGGCAAACTTACAAATAAACTGCAGGCAGCAACTATCCTGTGTGGATGTGGGCATACGATCTGCTATGCTTTGTAAGCTTTTCCTGTCAAAAAGGCTCAGGAAAATATTTAAAATACCTTGTTGCACCCTGTAGATGTACAGGCAACTGCAGCACTATTGGTGATGAATGGGATTCAGCTCCGGGAATTACTGTGCACTGCAGGCAATGCTTAGTAAATGTGTGAACACACCTATTAGTAAATCACCATCATTATCGCTTAGGTAGTCATTAGCAGATCTAGAAATGCTTACCCCTAAATAGACCATTTCTCTTTCCACGGTAACAGAACTGGATGGAAATGTGTCATGCTATTGGGATTATCTATGGCTATTATGGGAGATTTTACCAAAGATGATCATAAGGATGCATGTGGATTACCCAGACATAGTAGGTCATCTGCATAAAATGCTATTCAATCAGTTAAATCACCTTGTATTAAGGCAGAGAGCACACTTATAAGAATTGCATGTGTTTTGCTGAATAGAAGAAAACACATGCAAAATCGCATATAATGTTAGTCTATGGGCTGCACAAAAATTGCATTTCTTGCATGATTTTGTCTATTTGCACAATGTGCTTGCATTGTAAACCAGCATGTATCTGTTAGTTTAAAAAGGCACCAGAGGTGGCCTGAATAAAAAGAGTTATATACTTACCTAGGTAGAGGGAAGTCTCTGGATAGTTCAGAGGCTTCTTCTCTGACTCCACCTCTCGTGTCCTCCTCTCCCCCACTGTCGCCACTTGCTGTACGTAGTGTTTTGTGATCTGTTAGCGATCGGCATCAGATGCCAAAACACTGGTAGTGGAAAAGGGCGCTAAGTGTGAAAAGGCCCGTAGACGTAATGATCCACCTGTTCACATACACCTCTAGTGGATGTGGACATTGAAAGAAAAGTTAACGCTCTGCACTCCACCTTTTTATAGTTGACACTTATCACTGAATAAAAACAGGGACTATAAAACATGTACTGTCTGCTCACTTCTACTCTAAAACAGGAACAAAATATAACATAGTACAAGCTAAAGAGCTAAAATTATGAGAGACAAGGGGCAGGAGCGCTAGCAGAGCAGTTGGCTTGATGGCCAGATGTGTGAGTCGTAAAAAAACAGTCAGCAGTAGACTGGATAGTCAGGCAAGCCACAGTCAACATCAATAGGAAGAGACAAACACTCAGGTCTGGTCATGGGAGATCCCTTCTAACACACAAGCTGCCGTACTACAGCACTGGTTACAGGTTCTCTCCAAACTTAAATAGACCATTTGGTGTGACTCCCTTAATGCATAAGCATGTACACACAAGCGTGCATGCGTAAAACAAGATGCCAGACCACGAACATGCAGTCACCCCCTCATGTGTACTTGCGCAAACGGTTTGCACCAACATCTTGTGGCACCCATGCATACGGCGTAACAAAAACCCACATACATAGAAGCCTGATAAGATACATTGGAGCGCCAGTGATCATCCAATTTGCACAAGCCGCCTTGTCTGGACAATTAACCAACCGTGACACAGGGGTTTTCTGCTAAATGACCTCTGTCGCGAAAATCTTAAAATTTAAAATATATGTAAACTTATACAATTAAGAAGTACATTTCTTTCAGAGTAAAGTGAGCCATAAATTACCTTTCTCCTATGTTGCTGTCACTTACAGTAGGTAGTAGAAATCTGACAGAACCGCCAGGTTTTGGACTAGTCCATCTCATGGGGGGTTCACAGAGATTTCTTTATTTTCAAAATGCACTTAGTGAATGGCAGTTGCTTCGTCTAACTGCCAAAAAAGTGTATGGTGAGCAGGGAGGCTAGCCAGCATCGTTATATAAATCTTTTTCAGGGAGTGCCTTTATAAAGAATAAAGGCCATGCTGAGAATCCCCTATGGAGAGATGGACTAGCCCAAAATCTGTCAGTAATGTCAAATTTCTACTACTTATTGTAAATGACAGCAACATAGAAGATAAGTCATTTATGGCTCATTTTACTCAGGAAGAAACATACTTCTTATTTGTATGTGTTTTAAATTTTAAGATTTCCGCGACAGAGGTCCTTTAAACCTGTATTTATTAAGGTTGTAGAAAATATATACTGTATATATACATATTATGATGAAAATAACATAAATCGAGCGCCAGAGGTTATTCCTAATCCACGTTGGAACTGCAGAAATGTATATTCAATCCTCAGCGCTGTAGTAATTGTAAATCCCACTGCTGTAGCCTGCAATCACCCAGTGCTCATAGGTAAATAGTGGCCACCACCAAGGGACAAACCACAAACCAGGCTTAGTAATTATAACAGCAGGGAGCAGGTATTTAAATATACACATATATTTACATATATACATATTATCCCTTAGATTGTAAGCTTATGTAGCAGGGCCTTCTTCCCCGTATACTCTTCTCCGCCACCATATGTACTCAGTGACTCCTCATCTAACCTTGCAATCTGCGCACCACTATTTATTGCTTCACTATTTTGTGTCCCTGTTTCTCTGAGTACCATTCAGGGAGAAGGTGATCCGCTGCGAGGGATTGCAACACATATATGCTCTGTCTGCTGATCTGTGATATAATCAGCCACAATTACTGGTAAGCGTATTTTATCTGGAAATCAGTTTATGTGGAGCAGAAAGTGATATCAAGATTCAAGTGGAACTATTGTGGATGTTTAGGGTTTTTTTTGGATTTTAGTGTGTACAATATATACCTTATAGGAACTGTCCTCCCCCTTATTCTAGGTGGACTTTGAAAGATTAATGCAATACAATGATATAGGTATTTTCTCCCACAGGTGGATTGTTCTATGATCAATGGTGTGCATATTACTTGTAAGCAGAGAGATTGCTGTTTCTCTTACAAGTTGTTTATTGTACTTATTGCGAGGGGTTGTTGTTAATGAGCGCTTCACCTATTTTTAAAGGATTTTGTGTACCATTGTTTCAGTGGCGTAGCTAAGGAGCTATGGGCCCCAGTCTGAGTTTTACATGGCACCCACCAAGTACTCTATACATAACAATTGATACAGCGCACCAAAACCTGCCAAGGACAACCACAGTGTCAGAGGTGCAAGAAGGGGATGGGAAACAGCTTGTTAATCATTATTATCATTCATAACATCTATAAAAGTGATCAGTACCAGCACATGACCAATAAAGAGCTAATACTGCAGTTGAGGGAGGGCTCTAGGGGGCCCCTCTGGTCTAAGGGCCCCAGTGCAGTCGAGGCCTCTGCAACCCCTTTTGCTACGCCACTGCATTGTTTTTTGCTATAATTTTCCCTTGTTATATGGTTTAAACATTGTATTGTGTCCTCTATCTATTGAACAGCACTGTGTAAAAAATTCTCACAAAAGTGAGTACACCTCTCACATTTTTGTAAAAATTTTATTATAACTTTTCGTGGGACAACACTGAAGGTATGACACTCTGATATAATGAAAGGAAGTCCGTGTACAGCTTGTATAACAGTGTAAATTTGCTGTTCCATCAAAATAACATGGCGCCATTTATGTCTAAACCACTGGCAACATGCATACCAGTGAGTATAACCCTAAGTAAAGAATGTCAAAATTCTGTCCAAAGTGTTAATATTTGTGTGCTCACCATTTTCCAACATTATTTTCTAGAGCTTCACAGCTTGGCACTGGAATCAACTTCCACTCCTCCATAATGAGGCTGGTGGATGTTAGAGACTGTGTGCTCCTCTACTGTCCATTTGAGAATGCCCCACAGATGCTCAATTGGGTTTAGGTCCGACTCTGGACCAATCCAGCACTTTTACCTTGTTTTTTTTTTAGCAAAGCAGGGGTTGTCTTGGAGGTGTGTTTGGGGACCTTATCATGTGTGAATGTTGCCCTGAGCTGAGGCCCAGCTCATACGCTTCTTCAGTATGCATGGGTTCTTTGCCCTTTTTACGTATTACTGTGTTATAAATGTGTAGCGACTGGCCAGGGGTATGGGGGGGGGGGGGTGTAAGATTGCATTGCAGGCTTTGATAAAAGGGATGGTGAGCAAGTCTTTGTATTTTTTTTTTATAAAATTGTGTGGAGAAGCCATCTAGGCCTGGACATATATGGCTGATATCAGGCCCGGATTTACATCACAGGAGCCTATAGGCACAGATGTCCTGGCACCTTAGACTTTGCCCTCCATGAACCTGCAAACCCCCACCGAACTGCACCGCAAGTGTGCTGGCTGGCCCAGCTGTCACTTCTCCCTTACTTCCCTTGCCCGGCGTAGGTAGCTACAGGTGCCCTTAAAGGTGACCACACACGATGCAATAAAATTATCCGATTTGACAGCAATTCAATAAAAACGATCTGATTTCCCGAAAAATCAAAAGCTTTTTTTATTCAAGCAAGAAATCCGATTGGATTTCCCGTTTTTACTCGATAAAAGTCTAACGGGAGTGTTGGATTTTTCTGATCAATTTTTATGAAAATTCCTTATGTATACTTCCAAGCAATTTTCTCAGAGTTTTCAATAATTTTTTTCATAATTGGGTAAAAATTTACCACATGTGTGTGGTACTTTGGTCACATTTTCAAATTGTTACAATCAGTTAGAAAAATTTATTGCAATTCTTGAATTGAAAAGATATTTTAAAAATTTGTATGGTGTGTGGCCACCTTTAGCATTAGGTGACCAGAGGCAAGCTCAGAATTAAGTAGCTGGTGGTGCCCCAAACTGAAGGGAGATCTGGTCAGTGGAATGCAGAGAGCCGAGTGAATAACCTCTCATTTACATTCTGCTCAGGACTCTGCATAGGGAAGGAGGGTCGCATTAGGGGAGGGGAGTGAGTGGCCTTTCCACCATCAGCTGCCTGTAGGCACATGAGTACAGTGCCTTATGGTAAATCCGGCCCTGGCTGTTAGGCTGGGGTAGATTTGTTTTTCAACCAGTCATTTTACCCTAGATTCATAGTATGGTTTCTTAAAGAGGAACTTTATTGAATATAACTTATTGGTAAAGCTCAAAGTAATCAATATGAATTGGCCAGCTAATATTGGCCAATACAAAGTAATTGATGTGGTATAGCAAGTAGAGATGGCCCGACCCGATTTTTGAACCGCAATAGACTTCAATGGGGATGCTGGCCACAAAAGTGATGTAAAATATGTTTCAAGGGGTCTAAAACCTGGAGGGGGGCGTGGAGGAGTGGGATACACGGCAAAAGTCCCGGGGAAAAATCTGGATTTGACGCAAAGCAGCGTTTTAAGGGCAGAAATCACATTGAATGCTAAATTGCAGGCCTAATGTGCTGTAAAACATCTTGCATGTGTATACATCAATCAGGGAGTGTAATTAGAGTATTGCTTCACACTGACACACCAAACTCACTGTGTAATGCACCACAAACAGCTGTTTGTGTTGTGACGGCCGTGCTGGACTGGTGCGCACCATGGCGAGAGTGCAGGCCGTGGCAGTTTATAAGCCCATATGGTCGCCGGCTGTGGTAGCTCAATGATAGAACCACAGTGACTGTCCAGCTGATCAAATTTGGTCTGTCCACAATGAAGCAACGACCTTATTATCTTGGGTGTGCCCCCCCCCCCCCGAGACACTCATATAGCCGTCGATCATTGTGTTATTGTGATACGCAAGCCCCTTCACCACGGCAAGGTAATGATCACGAAGGGGAATTGGCACATGTACATGCCTTTTGTTTTGTTGTTGCAGCTGCAGTGCAGCCAGAAAAATTAGGCAGGCATGTACACGCACCAGAAAAATTTGTATAGCGCCCGCTGCTAGCAGCGGCATTAAAAATTCAGGAACCACCTGGAGTCCTGGACCCTGTTGGTGGTGGCGGAGAAGGCAGTAGCTTGTAGTAGCACTGGTGGCTGCGAAAGATGAGGTGTTCTGTGTTAAATAGTCAACCACGTCCTGACAATCTTAGGAGTTTATGGGACATTCCTTCTTCTGAGCTCTGTACATTGGTCCAGGACCGCACAAAATCACATCAGCACGACCTCGCACAGACCTGCCGGGTGGCCTTCCTCTGGGACTGCCTCTACCTCTACCTGTTTTGTCCATATCGGGGGGGGGGGGGGGGGGGACACTAATACAATGTGCAGTCACACAGGTGCAGTTAACAGGTATGCACGGAGTGGTATATCACACTGCGTGCACTCACGTAGATAAGTGGGTGCACTGAAAAGGCCAGCTGCGACTGACTGACAGGGTTGTATACAATGCAAGTGGGCCACACACACACACAAAAAAAGATAGATCACAAGAACAAGATTAGCTCTCAAAAGTGCTGTTGAGGGTTGCTTTTTTAGCAATAAGAATCAGCAAGGAGCAAGCTAAGAAGCCTACAAGAGCCTAACTAAACTTTCCCTATGTGAGTCTGCACAGCAGCTCTCCCTTCTCTAATTACTGCAGGCACACGAGTGAGTGAAAAGCCTGACGCTGCCTGCCTTTTATAAGGGGGGAGTGGCTCCAGGAGGGAGTGTAGCATGATTGGCTACAATGTGCCTGCTGACTCTGATGTAGAGGGTCAAAGTTGACCCTCATGATGCACTATAGGGCGAACCGAACTTCCGGAAAAGTTTGAGGTTCTCCGCGATCGCGAACCCCGGAAATTCGCTGGGAACCGTTCGCCGGCGAACCGTTCGGGCCACCTCTAATAGCAAGTGATGTTTTGTTTTAGTATGGTATACGGATTCTATATGTTTATGATTTTTGTTACTGTAGCTCTGAATCTAACAGCACTTTTTTATTCTTCAAGGCATACTCGCTGACCTGAGAAAGCAGCTTCAGTCCGCGAAACACGTCTGTCTACAGTGTCAGATTCCATAAACTTTGAAAAATTTAACAGTTGCCACCTATGAAGGTAATCCAACACTTACTTTCTTTTTAAAGTTTTTTAATTATTTTATTAGGTGTCTCCAGTTAATAGGTTTCTTGTGTAATTACCCCTGTTGGTGGGGGGGGGGGGGGGGAGTTAGAAATGTTACAGTGTTTTTAAAATTAATTTTTAATTTTAATTTTTTTTTCGGCAAAGGGACCGTATAATCCCCCAAAGGCTGAGTGGAGAAAGTACTTCCACACAAGCAAACATATTGGTTGCAAACTGGGGGGCCATACAGTGTGAATCTCCATCTTATGTGTTATCCGATACTTATGTGGTGCATGAAAATAGGACACTAAATTGGGTTCCTGGTATTCCTGCTTTCCTTTTCCTCTCAATATATCACAATTGTTCTTGTATCTTTTTTTTCACATCTGGGCTTCCTGCCAGTGTTATCTTGAGACAAGGAGGCCTGGCAGAACAGGTTTGAGAGGCCAGTCCTGTAGGTTTATTTGAGGTAATTCAAAAGTTCCTCAGTTAGATAAGTTTCTGTGCTTGTGGAAATTTGCAAATGTATTTTTTCTTCTATCTTGAACCATCCTCTAGGACAGGCATAGGCAAACTTAGCCCTCCAGCTTTTAAGGAACTACAAATCCCACAATGCATTTGCCTTTATGAGTCATGACTGTGGCTGTCAGACTCCTGCAATGCATTGTGGGATTTGTAGTTCCTCAACAGCTGGAGGGCCAAGTTTGCCCATGCTAGCTCTAGGAGCTGAATTCCCGAACAGTTAAACATGAATTCTGGGATCTTGCTGCACCAATAATTTTCACTTTGACTTACAAATGATGGTAGAAGTGCACTCTTCTGATTGTATCTAAATGTTTTGAAAGATCAGGGGACCTATGCAATTTATAAACAGTTCTAAAACTAGGTGATGATAGTGTTGTCTAATTCAATTCAACTTAACACCCCCCGAGCGGTAAAGAACTGGCTTGGGTGATATAATTGCCCAGCGAGTTTGTTTCCCCCTATTCAAGTGCCTAGATGACCATAGGCAGAAACTTTTCACCTGCTCAGAGCAGGTGGAAAGTTTGATCACCTATATTCCGCGCGCTGCTAAAATCGCATGCGTTTTTTAATTGCAAGGTCTTCTGAAAAAGCATGAAAATCGTGAAGACCTGTACACACTGGTGCAATGCGATTTTTCTATTTTCATGAAGGCTTTGTGATTTAAAAATTGCATGCGATTTTAAAAATGCTGCGCAAGCGAGCAGTGTGTACAGGCCCTAAGGCATCTGAAACGCTCCTTTACTAAGGAGAACCTAGATGCCCTGGATTTAAATAGGTAAAGAGGGTCAGTTCTGACTCCTTACCTATTTAATAGAAAAAAAGTAAAAAAAAACAACAAAAAACATCAATGCTGTCCCACGCCGCTCCTTCTTCTGCCACCTCTGCAGCTATAATGTGCAAGGAGCCCCGGCAAACCTCTATCATAGGGTAATTTAAAAATAAAATGATTGCGATGTGATTTTCCTGTAGCGGGCTCCCCTGGTGTTAAACCAGCCTTAAAGGAAACCTAAAGTCAAAGAAAAAAAAAACATTTTAACTTACCTGGGGTTTCTGCCGGGCCCCTACAGCCGCTATGTGCCCGTACCGTGACATACCGATCCTCAGGTCCCCCGCAGTGACCCAGTTTTGTTTTTCGCGACTCAGCCCACTGCGCCTGCATGATCCTGGCCGCGGGCGTCCTCGATCACGCTCCCGTCACTGGGAGCATCCTCACCTTCAGGGATTTATTTCAGAGTGACACACACATACTCATTTTTAAACATGCTATCAGTGCAACATGTTGTAAAAAAAAATCGCCCAAGATGGATCTAGCCATCTTGGGTTATTTTTGACACCATGGGCCATATGCAATTCTCTTTTCCACCTGAGTTTTCTCCTAGGAGATAATTTTTCATCTTTAATTTTAAATAACTTTCCAGTACTTTCAACTAAAAAAGTACCAAAAGGTTGCGTAGAAAGTACTATCAAAATTATTTTGAGCATGTTTTTGCCTTCTGGGGGCTTAAAAGGCATTTTATTGACAAGTTTAAAAATATCACCTAGGAGAAAACTCAGGTGAAAAAGTGAATTGCATATGGCCCCATATTGTGACAGCAAGTTATTTAGTGTGTGTGCCACTCTGAAGTACATCCATAACAAAGCCTCCTTGTGGGTTAACATTCAGAGTCATAGGGTTATTTGTAAATATGTATAGCACCTTGACACCTTATTATATGTTTGTGTAAATGTAGGCCTGTCAAATATTTAAGCTGAAGATCTTTAGATAACCTACATAAATTAGATTATTGCCACCTTAGAATGTTCATCTTTGTAATGGACCCACATTTTTTAAATTTAATACAGTATTTCATATATTCTTTTAGTAATGTTTTTGAAAGGTTATACCTTTTTAAGTTACTAATCAGCAAAATGTTTAAATCATATTTGTAGTAGGACAACTCTTCTATGGCATTAATCTTCAAGTCATTGCAAATATGAATGATGCAATCAACTATTTAAAGAGACACTGAAGCCTCTAAAATTACCTGTTTTTATTAGGCAGTCCTTTTCCTAGGCAGTCCTTTTTAATGCCATAGATGAAATGCTGCATTCCCGCGGCTAAACGAGGTCTTAATCACCCCAAAATCCCAGGACAAAATTCCACGACTTTGAAAGTCATGGATTTTGCTGCCCGGGGGAGGCAGAGCTTTGGACTGTAGCTCTGCCTCCAGTTGCGTCAATCCCCGTGAATCTCTGCCTCCTCCCCCTCAGTGAAAAAAGACTGAGAAGGGCGGGAGGAGGCAGCGATCCACGGGGATTGACGTGAATAGAGGCAGAGCTACTGCACAAATGCCTCTAACAGCATGGAGCCCCGCAAATTCCCCCGGGGATTTCAGGGTGATTAAGGCCTCGTTTAGCCACAGGAATGCGGCGTTTCATCTATGCCATTTATGCTGGAAAGGACTCGCTAATAAAAACTAATATCGAGGCTTCAGACTCTCTTTAAAGGACAACTGTAGTTAGAGGTATATGGAGGTTGTCATATTTATTTCCTTTTGTAATGATCGCTGCTGCAGCAGCTATTGCTGGAAGTAGTAGTGCTGCAGCTCAGGCAGTTCTGATCTATTTCCATGCAAGCTGCATAGCTTTGTCTGTCTTTCCCTGCTGTCAGCTTGTGACTGATTATCATTCACCTGTGTGGGAATCTGCATGTCTGCTCCCATTGGATGACCTCAGTATAAAGATCTGCTTCCTGCAGGGTTTCCTTGGGTTTTCATAGCTTCAGCTTAAGCCTGCCTTGCTGTCGCTTTAGCCCCCGATCGTGTTTCTTGTTATAAAGATACTTTGCTGGTCTTTGCATCATATATTGGTTCATTGCCAATATATATGCATACCAGCACGTTTATTATTTTCCTTGTATTTGTGTTACGTTGATACATCAGTGTTGCTGATGTATACGTACACGAACTGTTTATATCCTGTGTGCAGTTAGTCAGCTTTCCAGCACGTTTTGGTAGGTTGCGCGTACCGTGACCACCCGTGCTGAGGTAGTTACCCTGCTCCTGGTTCTGTTTGTGGATTGCGTTCATCTCTGCGAAGAGATAACGAATCCTTCTGAATCCTGTTCTGTTACTGTTTGTGGATTGCGTTCATCTCTGCGAAGAGATAACGAATCCTTCTGAATCCTGTTCTGTTACCGTTTGTGGATTGCGTTCATCTCTGCGAAGAGATAGCGAATCCTTCTGAGTCCTGTTCCCTGTGTTACTCCATTCCTAGTCAGCGTTCCTGCTTATGTCATATATCGGTTCATTGCCGATATATACATATGTTAGTCAGACGTTACAAATAGTTTCATTGATAGCTGTAATTGTAATACGCTAGGAAAACATACTTATTGTATATTTATCTGTGTTACGTTCATCTATCTTAATCCTGCTATTTTCTGACTATCCTGTCCTGTCTTTGTGAGGCACGCCATCGCCGCATCGCATTGGCTGCCTCATTCCAGTCTGTCTGGTTTTGGACGCTTGCTGTCGCTAAGTAGCCGCTAGCTAGCAAGCGTTCATTCTGTCTACCTGTCCTGATCTCCTCAGTTCTGGTTTATGCGCTCAGCGCTACTTTGCACTGAGACGTTATAACGAAAGCATTGTTTGTGGCTGTCAGATCTGCACCGGCTCTGTGCGCCACAATCTCCTATTAGAGTCAGTCCTCCCCTCCACTATACTAGGGATAGCCTGTTTCCTTGTGCTAGTGTGTGTACCTCCTCCACGCCAGCTCATGCGTTGCATGCTGACTGTGGAGAATACACCACCAAGCCTTACATTATGAAAACCCCATTACCAATCCCCATTGTGGGGGGGATTCCCAGAAAGTATGACACTGTTAATTATGGTTCCTGTTCCTTTAAGAAATTTGAAGAACTTAGCTCTGAAACAGAAAATGAGTTTTTCTCTGAATGTGCCAGGTTCCTGGCCAATCCTGATCTCCAAGCGACTCCTGTTTCAACCTGGGCACTCCAACTAAGTTATATTTTGTTTAAAGGGGAATTATTCCAGTGGGCATTTGATGTTCTCAATCATTCCGATTTGAAAGAGAGACCGCTGGAATTTCTAGCGTTTGTGATCCATAACTGGTTGCGCATAGATCCATTGCCTTTTCCTCTTAATGAACTCCTGGCAGCAGGTCAATCAGCTACTCCTTCAATTGCTTGCAAAAATGTTCAGCAAGCAGAAAGTGTTACTGATAATTTTCCTGCAGCCTTGAATAAATCACCAAGAACAGCAGGGAAAACAGCAGGGTCTAAGGCCAAACGCAAACGTTCTAAGAAACGTGTCCAATCTGCAGAATCGTTATCCTTAGCGACTGAGACCTATAATGAGATTCTGCCATTAACAGATAATGAAATGCAATTGTCTTTCAGGGGAGTTAAATGGACTTATGAAACTACTAATGAACTTTCCTCCCTGGCTAGGGAAAATAAAGATTTTTGTTTAAAAGAATTATCTGAGTATGATTATGATGAGATATTACAGAGTATTGAACAAATCAACTTATTTGTGAACCAAGGGAAGTTTGCATACACTACAGTTCAACACTTGCTACAGGTATTGGAGATTCTTAAGAATAAGGAATCTGCCAATCACCTGCTAATTAACCCTATACATGTGCCTGCCACAATCATATCTGCAGACTGTGATCAGCCTAAATGTTTCGCTGTTAAGTATGCATGGGATCCTCCATTCGAGAGGGGAGAGATGGAAGCCCTGGTCTGTGAATGGAAGAATGATTCAAGTTCATTTTGTCAATTTTACAGTGCAAAAAGTGAAATGGTATTGAACGCATGCATTAAGTCAGCCTATAACCTAATAGAGGCTGGTGTGTGTAGGTATGACTGTGTGGCTCCCTTGATTGATGTGTGGGAACTGATTTTGGATGATTTTTATGTGACTCCGAATTCGCAAATTTGGCGTTCTGACCCGCCTGCTTCAGCACCTTTGGCTGATTCAGCAGGTGATTCGGAGCTCTTTTTGTGTGAAATTGAAGTTCCTGCAATTCCACCCTGTACCATGGATAACTCAGTGTTACTTCCCAGTAAAACAGAAGCCACTGATACATTCTTAACCTTGCCCTGCGCAAATTTCTCAGCAGAGAATCCAGAGGTCCTGCTGACTTCCGAGTCCAGCCTAGCCAGTACTCATGACTCTTTGTTTAGTGAAACAGACACCAGAAAAATCTTGCCTGTCTCTGCAAACACTTCTGCAGAAATTACCTGTGTTAATAAAGTTCAACTCCTGTCTGATCCAGCAGATGCCAATAGATGCACTACATCAGTTTCCGAGTCCCAGCAATCCTGTCTAGTAAACTCAGAACCCCAGCATCTGAATTTTCCAATTTTACAAATGAATGGTGATTCAGATGTGCAAACATTGTGTCTTGATCTTCCTGTTTCTACACCTCGCTCTAGTTTCGTGAATAGCTCAGAGCATCTGCTATGTGAACCTGAAATCGCAGAATTATTACCTTGTTCAGAAAATTTTCCAATAAATTTGCCCTGTACCATGAATTGTGCAGTAGATCTTTCCAATGAAACTCAGGTCACAGAATCATTATGCTGTCCAGCAGGTGCTTCCATGGTTTTGCCCTGCAATATGGACTGTTCAGTGATCCTGTCCAGTGAAGCTGTGGTCGCAGAGTCTTATGCTTCACCCAGTACTTTGGATATTTCAAACCCTCTAGCAGAAGGGTCTGAGGCACTGCTTACCTCAGTTGGTGTTGCAGTAATATTCACTTGTCTAGCAGCTGTTTTGGAATTACAGTCTGCTCTAATAAAACTTGGTGAATTTCTGCCCAGCAAAGCAGAAGCCATTGAAATATTGTCCTCGTCAGCAATTGTGTTAGATACCTTGCCCTGTACACAGTCTGATTTAACCAATGTTGAGTCCCTCTCCAGTGTTGTAACAGCCGAGGAACTCCAGCCCTGTCCTCTGAATGTTTCAGAAGTCTTGCCCTGTAACATGGATAATTCTGATTCTCTGGTCAAAATAATAGAAATCTCAGAATTTCAGTCCGGTCTGATGAGTGTTCCTGAAACCCAGCCCTGTATCCTGAAAGATTCTGGTTCTCTGGCCGCTGTGGCAGAGGTTCCAGAGTCCCCTTCCTGTCCAGGGAATTCCTCAGTTTTGCCTAGTCCAGTGGGGGCTGCTGCAATACTGACTTGTTCTGCAGCGCCTCATGAGCTCCAATCCAGTGTATTAAATGAGTCTCTGTCCAGTCCAGAGGTAGTTGTGGAGTCCCTATCTGGTTCAGTGCATACATCAGAAGATTTGTCCTGTCTTGTTAGTGCCCCTGAATCTGATTTGTTACTGACTTTGCTGGAATCAGCGACATCTAAGTCTGATCCAGCATTCTCGTGTAAAAGTCCAGTAGTTGCGAAGTTTAGTCATGATGATTTTTTTTTGGCCAGTCCTGGTTTTGGTCCTGTCTTGGCTGACCCTGAGGCTCACAGTTCCTTGACATGCCCAGAGGTTTCTCTTGTGCCGGTGTGCCCAGATGTTCTTTGTGTGCCAGAATGCCCAAGTGTGTCTAAGGTGTTAGCGTGCTCTGATGCTTCCTTAGTGGGAATATGTTCTGATATTGCCAGTCTGCCTGCATGCCCAGAGATGGTTCTGGTCCCTGAAAGCCCTGATATTGATGTTTGTCCTTGTGGCCCTGACTCGGGAATTGCCCTAGGTTCCATAGGGGTTCTTGATGGTTCTCCATGTGAGCCTAAGGGGCATTCTGACCTATGGGGATCTCTTTGGAGCTTCAAGGTGTTCTGGGAGGTCTCTGAGAAAACTTGTCCTGGTGCCTTGGACTGGTTCAACAGTGGGTTTTGTGTTGGTAAAGACAGTACCGGTGGGCATTGCAAAGGCTTTGGCGTTTCTGAACGGTTCCTGGAAGGCGGTGGGTATCGCTCAGGGAGTTTCGGAG